>NW_027009093.1:43531-56295 GCF_036934945.1 Oncorhynchus masou masou | reverse complement strand
CTGGCTGAGATTAGAGCGGTAACACTGATCAGATCATGGGGCTTTGCACTGATTCCACTTTCCCAGTAAGGGTGTTTTTAATTGGATAAGGGGCTCCAGCCAGTGCAGTCTTCAACACTACCTCTCAGCCTTCTCATTCCTCTATAGGCTCACCAGTAGTGTCCTGAAGCTGAGATTACTTACTGTTATAGCCTCTCCCCACACACACACACCATCTTAGAGCTCTATGGAAACTAGGCCATAGAACTTAACCATGTTGTGGCTGTATCATAATAAGCCTGTACCTAGTAATCCCTTAACCCTGAAAGTCCAAGCTCTCCCCATTCCACTTATTTGATCTATTCCAGTCGTGCACACCTGATCCAGTTAACCAGGGGCTTGCTGATGAGGTGACCAGAAGCCCAGTGTGTTGTGTGTTTCTAGGAGCAGTCGGACCCATCTGGGAATCTGAACACTCTGAAATGACAACACCTCGTCTTCCTAAGTTCCTAGAACATCTATTGTTCCTTCCGCCCTATTATATAAAGTTAACATGCTAGCTGTTTTTACTAGTTTGAGCTAGAAGATGCCCTTAGCTGTCCGTAGCTATCCTGAAGCCCTTAGCGGTTAGCTAGCTGACCCCCTAGCTGTCAGTAGCTATCCTGCAGCCCTTAGTGGTTAGTTAGCTGACCCCCTAGCTGTCAGTAGCTATCCTGAAGCCCTTAGCGGTTAGCTAGCTGACCCCCTAGCTGTCAGTAGCTATCCTGCAGCCCTTAGTGGTTAGTTAGCTGACCCCCTAGCTATCAGTAGCTATCCTGAAGCCCTTAGCGGTTAGCTAGCTGACCCACTAGCTGTCAGTAGCTATCCTGAAGCACTTAGCTAGGGGGTCAGCTAGCTAACCACTGTCAGTAGCTATCCTGAAGACCTTAGTGGTTAGCTAGCTGACCCCCTAGCTGTCAGTAGCTATCCTGAAGCCCTTAGCGGTTAGCTAGCTGACCCCCTAGCTGTCAGTAGCTATCCTGCAGCCCTTAGTGGTTAGTTAGCTGACCCCCTAGCTATCAGTAGCTATCCTGAAGCCCTTAGCGGTTAGCTAGCTGACCCACTAGCTGTCAGTAGCTATCCTGAAGCACTTAGCTAGGGGGTCAGCTAGCTAACCACTGTCAGTAGCTATCCTGAAGCCCTTAGTGGTTAGCTAGCTGACCCCCTAGCTGTCAGTAGCTATCCTGAAGACCTTAGCGCTTAGCTAGCAGTTAGCCAGCCCCATAGGTGGGGTCAAGCCGGCCAGAGGCAGATATTGGAATTCAATTAAGGCAATGAGCCAAGACTGTGACCCCCGTTTCCACGGTAATTACTTCCTCCTCTCCTTCCAGCCACCAGGTGGTTTAATTTGACTGTCCAGCGGACAGACAGACAGACACGCCTTTGCCATTAAGCAGCGGCAGGACTGTGGAGCTCGGCAGCTTGGCACACAAACACTATGAAAACAGGCTTTTATTTGTTGGAGGAAGAGATGGCAGGAAATCAATTTCCGTGCTGCCACTGTGTGGGGGAGAGAGCGAGGGATGAAGAGGGAGGTCATTAAATATCTGACGGTAATCAGAAGCCAGCAGGGTTTGGCTAGTTGATGTGCGTGTCTGACTAAACGATGTCCAGTGTCAAACGGAGGCACATACACACACAATCACACACAAACTTCTATCAGAGGGAGAAACTAAATTGACAGGGAGAGTGACAGGTTTAAAGAAAACAGGGTTAAATGTAAACTTCTAAGGGACTCAACTATGTCATCTTTACACTGAGGGACACAAATGCAGAGTAATTTGTCTGAGAAAGAAGATCCATAGACTTAACTCAGCCCTGATGAAGAGGAAGAGAGAAGCATATATACACACACACACATATGTGGACACCACTTCAAATCAGTGGATTCGGCTATTTCAGCCACACCTGTCAGGTGTATAAAATCGAGCATGCAGCCATGCAATCTCCATAGACAAACATTGGCAGTAGAATGGCATTACTAAAGAGCTCAGTGACTTTCAATGTGGCACTGTCATAGGATGCCACCTTTCCAACAAGTCAGTTCGTCTCATTTCTGCCCTGCTAGAGCTGCCCCGTTCAACTGTAAGTGCTGTTATTGTGGAGTGGAAAGGTCTAGGAGCAACAAAGGCTCAGCCGCGAAGGGGTAGGCCACACAAGCTCACAGAACGGGACCGCCGAGTGCTGTAGGAGCATAAAAATCGTCTGTCCTCTGTTGCAACACTCACTACCGAGTTCCAAACTGCCCCTGGAAGCAACTTCAGCACAATAACTGTTTGTTGGGAGCTTCATGAAATGGGGTTCCATGGCCAAGCAGCCGCACACAAGACTAAGATCACCATGCACAGTGCCAAGCATCAGCTGGAGTGGTGTAAAGTTTGCCACCATTGGATAAATGGAAATATGAATCACGCTTCACCATCTGGCAGTCTGATGGACGAATCTGGATTTGGTGGATTCCAGGAGAACACTACCTGCCCGACTGCATAGTGCCAACTGTAAAGTTCGGTGGAGGAGGAATAATGGTCTGGGGCTGTTTTTCATGGTTCAGGACCCTTGGTTCCAGTGAAGGGAAATCAAATTGCTACATCATACAATGACATTCTAGATGATTCTGTGCTTCCAACTTTTTGGCAACACTTTAGAGAAGTCCATTTCCTGTTTAAGCATGACAATGCCCCCGTGCACAAAATGAGGTCCATGCAGAAATGGTTGGTCGAGATTGGTGAGCGACACACACCCAGTCCTCCAGAAAGGGAGCGACACACACCCAGTCCTCCAGAAAGGGAGCGACACACCCCCAGTCCTCCAGAAAGGGAGCGACACACCCCAGTCCTCCAGAAAGGGAGCGACACACCCCAGTCCTCCAGAAAGGGAGCGACACACCCCCAATCCTCCAGAAAGGGAGCGACACACCCCCAGTCCTCCAGAAAGGGAGCGACACACCCCCAGTCCTCCAGAAAGGGAGCGACACACCCCCAGTCCTCCAGAAAGGGAGCGACACACACCCAGTCCTCCAGGAAGGGAGCGACACACACCCAGTCCTCCAGGAAGGGAGCGACACACACCCAGTCCTCCAGGAAGGGAGCGACACACACCCAGTCCTCCAGAAAGGGGAGCGACACACACCCAGTCCTCCAGAAAGGAGCGACACACACCCAGTCCTCCAGAAAGGGAGCGACACACACCCAGTCCTCCAGAAAGGGAGCGACACACACCCAGTCCTCCAGAAAGGGAGCGACACACAACCAGTCCTCCCGAAAGGGAGCGACACACACACAACCAGTCCTCCCGAAAGGGAGCGACACACACAACCAGTCCTCCAGAAAGGGAGCGACACACACACAACCAGTCCCCCAGAAAGGGAGCGACACACACACAACCAGTCCTCCAGAAAGGGAGCGACACACACAACCAGTCCTCCAGAAAGGGAGCGACACACACAAGCAGTCCTCCAGAAAGGGAGCGACACACACAACCAGTCCTCCAGAAAGGGAGCGACACACCCCCAGTCCTCCAGAAAGGGAGCGACACACACAACCAGTCCTCCAGAAAGGGAGCGACACACACACAAGCAGTCCTCCAGAAAGGGAGCGACACACCCCCAGTCCTCCAGAAAGGGAGCGACACACACAACCAGTCCTCCAGAAAGGGAGCGACACACACAACCAGTCCTCCAGAAAGGGAGCGACACACCCCCAGTCCTCCAGAAAGGGAGCGACACACACAACCAGTCCTCCAGAAAGGGAGCGACACACCCCCAGTCCTCCAGAAAGGGAGCGACACACACAACCAGTCCTCCAGAAAGGGAGCGACACACACACAAGCAGTCCTCCAGAAAGGGAGCGACACACACAGAGTGCACCCTGACCGAATCACCCTGACCGGGTCAGATTTTCTTTCCCAGTAGTCAGTCAGTCTCCCCTCCCCAGGCCAGTGTTATCTCAGGAGATATACTACCTGCTAATCAGTCCTCTTCCCCAGGCACAGAGTGACCTGAGAGAGAGGGCGCTCCACTAAACAACATATTCCAACAGGGTTTACAACCCCCACTACAACACTGCATACCTGCCAGTTTGTAGACAAACTGTTTATATGGTTTCATACAGTAATATAGCTCTGGACAGACAACAGTTTACACACTGTTTCCCATTGCTTCACATAACACAGGTGCACTAATCTAGCTCTACAGGCAACCAGCACAGTTGGTGTACAAACAGTTTGCACATGGTGTTCCAGAACGTTAACCCATTCCAAAGTAATCACGGATCTGTTCATTGTTAATCTTACCATGTAGACAAACTAGGTGCCCATTCACTTAGGTTGTGTGTAAAGATACTAGCTTTTTTAGCACTGCCTTGTTCTTAGATAAAGGTTAACAGGGCAGGATGAAGTTTCCCCCAGACACTGATCTAAGACCAGTTTAACAAGTTTCCACCCCAATGGTTAAAGTTGGGATTTGGGCAGGGAAAGCTGATCCCAGATTTGTACCTAAAGGCAACATCAATGGTTAACAGATGGATTACTGTTGGTGTTTTGCATATCTGATCTAGTAAACCCTATGTAAATGGTCATCTGTTGGACACACGATTCATGTAAAACATATATTCCAGCACCCGTTTTGTTGTTCTGGGCCAAACATGTTCTAATTGGAGGACCCACTCGTTCACTTTGCATGTTTTTTTTTGCTGCAGATTTGAGTGTCAAATTCACATTTCCATTTGGTTTGAGTGTGTCCCTTTTTTCACACCAAGGGCATTTGTCTGCAGTCACATTGGCTCAAACCTCTGTGTACATTTTAGTACCTCATTATTTACATATTAGATGTCTCGTAGATATGGCTTTGGTTTTCATCTCGGTGGAGTGTAGCAAACTGGCTAAATGGACACTACACAGTCTAAAGAATACAGAAATTAGACTGCTAGTAAGACCAGACTTGTATATTGCCCTATACGTCAGTATGTGTATGCCTATCCCTCTATTTTATTTCATGAGTATTTTTTTAAATTGATTTTTAAATATATTTTTCTACTCAACACCTGAAAGCAAATTAATACACGCCACTGTGTGATTCTGGCATAAGAAACTCAGCCATTGCAGGTACCTCAGCCCCCTTGAAGGACTCTCATACTGCTGACCAACGATGTGTTCTCACAGTTCATTTCACTTTGGACATTGTGTTATCATAGCCTTACCACTCAAACTGTACTGCATTGCATGCACCTGTGGTTAGCATTAGCAAGCATGGAGCTATAGCTAGCATTAGCAAGCATAGAGCTATATCTAGCATGAGCAAGCATGGAGCTATAGCTAGCATTAGCAAGCATGGAGCTATATCTAGCATGAGCAAGCATGGAGCTATAGCTAGCATTATTACTGAGCTAGAACTAGGGAAGATCTCAATTGCGTACTCTTTGCGTCCTCTCTCTTCGTCTCCTTAAAACCCATTGGATGAGAAAGCCAGAGGTCCCTCCCCTCTGACCTCCTCAATGGGTTTTGAGAAGAAGAGAGGACTTGAGTGTGCAATTGAGATCTTCCTAGCCACAGCTACCTCCTCTTACCACCCTTTTTCTTTGACTCCTACAGCAACAGCAACATGCTGTCTACCCAGCCTTCATGGTCAGTGTTTGGGAGAGGGATGGATGGAGGGAATGAGAAGAGATGTGGTTGACGTTTGTTTGAATTGCTGCCACTGTTAGCATGTCAAGTGGTTTTGTAACAACAGATAACCACTGTGTGGTAGGAAGTCAGGAACTAAAGCATGCATTGGATGTCTCGATACTGAAAATGGGCTTCCTTCCCTTTGTTTGCTTTCCTTGATCCAAAAAAAGGTCAGTGCAGGAAAGGAAGCACTTTAAAGTATTGGAACCCAGCCTCGTTTGTTTCTATGCTCTTTAGTCAGGTAGTCTGCCAGCCAGTTATTCTTTCATAGAGTCAGCTGGAATCAACACTAACAGTCTGTCTGTGGGAGCTGTGATTTGCCCTGTTAGCTTTAATAGTCTCTTCTCTGCTCATCCCCTCCCGGCTAAGATTTGGAGTCATTTGCACAGATGAAAACAGATACGTGTAAAAGGAAGTCGGTCACCTCTTTATCCAGGAATATTGAATCGGGGCCGTTTATTTCCCCTATCCCTCACTCTTCTCCTCGTCCGCCTCGGTGGGCCCTTAATGAGACTTCTTGATGATGCTTCTCTGCATGCTTCCCTCATTAGGCACCCTCAACAGGGACTTCTCTGCTCTAACCTTTTCCTCCCTCCCTAACACAAACAGGCCTCTGCTCCACACACCACCAGCACAATATTGATGAACAATCCTGCCTGTCTAAGTGGGTTCCATCCATTCTATACCGCCAGCCCCTCAGCTCCAGATAATGAGCCTACTGGATAATAGGCCTATTGTTAAGAGACCAGACTTGATCAACCTTTACTGTTAAAAGGCTTACAAGCTCTGTGTATGTGTTTTCCCCTCCTCTCCTTCTAATGAGTAGTATGGGTCAGGGGTATAATACTCCCAGCTAGCTATCAGGAAGGTCAATAGATTGGTTTGGGACTGACAAATGATGGATGTGCTAAGTGTTATTTAACCTGGTTTTAAAGCACTCGCTTCCCCTTTTCAGCTGAGTGGCTATTTAACTCCCGCCTGTTAGTCTGGATCCCTGAGTCGATCTCGTCTCGCTCTCCCTCTTCCCCTGTCTGTCTCTCGCTCTCTCTCTCTCTCTGCCCTCTCCTGCTCTCGCTCTCTCTCCAACGTTGACAGGCTCTTGGGAGGGCTAAGTGTCTGTGTCCCTCCCTCTCTGCCTGTTAACAGGCTTTGCCAGGGGGCCAGGAGATGGGCGGCTGGCTTTGCTTGTTGGGTGTTGAAGGGTTTGCAGTTTTTATTTTCACCTGCGTTCATGCCGTGTGTGAAATTAACCCTATGTGCATCCCTCTGGGAATACATCCCCGTCCACGTTCTTGTCTGTAGTGTCTGCTAAAACAGTCCACATAGAATAGAGATCTTCGAGTAGGAAGCCTGGACGGGTAACAGTTGTTGTGTTGCCGGGTGCTTCTCACTAATTGCTGCAGACAGCTGGTGTTTGGGGGCAGTTCATCCAGTATGTATCAAGTGCATCCTGTTCATAAAATGAGCTGGACTTTCTTTAGTACGACGTGTGTGAAGGATACGGGGGTTTATGAAGGATACGGCGGGTTTATGAAGGATACGGGGGGTGTGTGTGTGAAGGATACGGGGGTGTATGTGTGAAGGATACGGGGGGTGTGTGTGTGAAGGATACGGGGGGTGTGTGTGTGAAGGATACGGGGGGTGTGTGTGTGAAGGATACGGGGGTGTGTGTGAAGGATGCGGGGAGGGGGTGTGTGTGTGAAGGATGCGGGGGGTGTGTGTGAAGGATATGGGGGGTGTGTGTGAAGGATACGGGGGTGTGTGTGTGAAGGATACGGGGGGTGTGTGTGAAGGATGCGGGGAGGGGGGTGTGGTGTGTGTGTGAAGGATACGGGGGTTTATGAAGGATACGGCGGGTTTATGAAGGATACGGCGGGTTTATGAAGGATACGGGGGTTTATGAAGGATACGGGGGTTTGTGAAGGATACGGGGGTGTGTGTGAAGGATGCGGGGAGGGGGTGTGGTGTGTGTGAAGGATACGGGGGTTTGTGAAGGATGGGGGGGGGTGTGGTGTGTGTGTGTGTGTGTGTGTGTGTGAAGGATACGAGGAGTGTGTGTGTGTGAAGCATATGGGGGGGGGTGTGTGTGTGTGTGAAGGATGCGGGGGCGGGGGCTGTGTGTGTGTGTGTGTGTGTGTGTGAAGGATACGAGGAGTGTGTGTGTGTGAAGGATACGGGGGGTGTGTGTGTGAAGGATACGGGGGTGTCCCAGGCCCTCATAATAGTCTGAGGTATTTGTGAGGAAGATGTTCTTATTGCTAAGGATGGTTGTTACCTACTAGTCTTTAACAGACATGAGAACTGCAGTTTAATTCAACTCCCCAACTCCCTGCTTCCCATGGTTTAGGACTGTTATTGGGGAGGGAGACTAACAACTTTATGTACTAGGACAATGTTTCTCAAACCTCTCCTCGGGGACCCCCAGCCGGTCCAAACCTCTCCTCGGGGACCCCCAGCCGGTTAATATATTTGATCTCTTCCAGAACTAGCACACCTGATTCATCTTGTCAACTAATCATCAAGCCATTGACTTGGTGAACCACTTCTGTTCTAAAACACAATAGTAACATGGGGTTCCTGGAGAAGAGATTTGAAAACCACAGTACCAGGGCTTGTTATCCAGTGGAGTGCCACGTTTAGACCTCTGCAGTTAGAAATGTGGCATTGACATCAGCTCTAGACAGTACATATTTCTGAGAGTTTGTGTAACGTTGTGCCCACCTGAACTAAGCCCCCTTCATGTGTTGTATATCCAGTCCCCCGGTCTCTTCCCAGCCGACCCACTTGTCCTATGTCTTGTTCCCCAACAGCAACAGCAGCTCCAGGCTCAGCACCTGTCCCACGCTGCCCACGGTGGGCCACCCATCCAGATGCCCCCGCACCCCTCGGGCCTACAGCCCCCCGGCATACCCCCCATCCCTGGCGTGGCAGGCTCCGGTCTGCTGGCGCTGGGCGCTCTGGGCAGCCAGGCCCACCTGCCCTCCGTCAGGACGAGAAGAACAACCACGACCTGGAGCACAGAGGTGAGGCGCTTAAGGGTGTGGATAGTTAGGTGGTTCTGCTCAATGTGCAGTGTCACTGCATTGCGGCCATTTTGGATCCATACAATAGGCATTGTGGTTTGATATTGCGGCCATTTTGTCCCTGCTCAGTGGGCATTTGTGGCTCTAAAATACAGCCATTTTGGTTCTGTGCTCATTTTGTTTGAGTACGAGTTGGGTGGCCTGATGTCCATGTACTCTCATACCATAGTGGCTGTAAACACTCATTAAATTAACTTGTCTGAATGTGAAACCAAAGTATTTAAAAATATATTTTTCTCGTGAATGCAACACATTAAGTCACAATACATGTTGCTATTCGTACTAACGTTCTTTTCACTTTCTCCCTCTTGGCCTGTCATCCTTTCACTCCCCCCTGGCGATCCCTCTGGTAAAAGAACGAGAGTCGAGCACGGTAAGTTCTCCTTTATTCTTCTGAGCCCCCCGTCCATCTCCACAGCCCCTCTCTCACCCTCTCTCTCACCCTCTCTCACCCACCTTGTCCTCCCTTGACATTGATTTTGAGCCAGTCTGTTTGGTGACTAAGGCACTTTGCATAGACTTTAAACACCACGCCTTGTTATAAATGTACAATTCCTGATCCCTGCAGTAGAACACACACGTTTTGTCTGGTATAAGCTATTCTGCAATCAAATAATGACTGGGGGAGCCGAGTCTGGCTCATAGGGCTGGTGCTGCTTCCCCCTCTACACTATCTAATCCAGGTGGAAAATGACTCCAGTCACCAGGCGAGGATTAGCCCGCTCTATAATTTCATCACAATTAAAAGAGACTTTGACTCTCGTCTCTCCTAAGAGGATTTACTGTCGCCCATCTCTCCACCCCTCCTACCTCCTCCCTGCCTTTTACTCCTTCCATCTTTCTCTCCAGCCTTATTCTGCCTCTTTGTTTTCTAATGCGCTCCTGTTCCTTTTGTCGGTTTGTTGTAATCATTCTCTCTCTGTCTCTCTCTCTCTCTGTCTCTCCTTTCTGTTCATACTCAATCGTTTCATACTGTCGCTCTCTGTCTCTCTCTCTCTCTCTCTCTGCCTACTTCCAGTAAATATTTCTGAACACAGATAGTGAATTCTTTCCTCCCTCCTGCCCCCGGGCTTCTTCTCTTGTTAAAGCCTCTGTTTATTAGACTAGATTAAATCTCTCTGATAGCCAGGGATAGCGACTCGGTGGCGGCTGCGACAACGCAGGGATTGGGTTCCCAATGACTGGGCAGCGTGAATGGGTGCAGTCATGTCTGAAGGGAATGAAACTGGGCCCCTGCGATTAGCAGTGCTAATGCTAACTCCACTCCCCTCCCTCATCTCCCTCTGTCGCTTCCTCCCTTCCTGTCCTGTTGTCTCAGGTCACCTGATAGGAGGCGTCTGAGGTTATCCAGTCTGTCAATCAGGCCTTAAAAAGACACTGTGTATTAGACAGACAGAGTTGTTTTACTATCCTTGTTGGGACCAAACCATATATTCCCATTCAAATGATATGTGCCCTCAACCTAATTCTAACTGGAAACCTAACCCCTCCCTTGTTGGGACCAAACCATCTATTCCCATTCAAATGATATGTGCCCTAAACCTAATTCTAACTGGAAACCTAACCCCTCCCTTGTTGGGACCAAACCATGTATTCCCATTCAAATGATATGTGCCCTAAACCTAATTCTAACTGGAAACCTAACCCCTCCCTTGTTGGGACCAAACCATGTATTCCCATTCAAACGATATGTGCCCTCAACCTAATTCTAACTGGAAACCTAACCCCTCCCTTGTTGGGACCAAACCATGTATTCCCATTCAAATGATATGTGCCCTAAACCTAATTCTAACCTTAAAGGGAATCCGAACTGGAAACCTAACCCCTCCCTTGTTGGGACCAAACCATGTATTCCCATTCAAATGATATGTGCCCTAAACCTAATTCTAACTGGAAACCTAACCCCTCCCTTGTTGGGACCAAACCATGTATTCCCATTCAAATGATATGTGCCCTAAACCTAATTCTAACCTTAAAGGGAATCCGAACTGGAAACCTAACCCCTCCCTTGTTGGGACCAAACCATGTATTCCCATTCAAATGATATGTGCCCTCAACCTAATTCTAACCTTAAAGGGAATCCGAACTGGAAACCTAACCCCTCCCTTGTTGGGACCAAACCATGTATTCCCATTCAAATGATATGTGCCCTCAACCTAATTCTAACCTTAAAGGGAATCCGAACTGGAAACCTAACCCCTCCCTTGTGGGGGCCATCCAAATGTCCCCAATTGTCAGAATTGTCCTTGTTTGTACTATCCTTGTAAAGGACTTGCTTCCCAGACGGAACACTTCAGAAGAGTTCATACACGTACTATCACAAAATGTGGGGGCTTTTCGGGCACATTTTTTCTCGAGGCCCGTTAACTCTGACTTGAGGAAGTGTATACTGGCTACGGTGTCTCAGAATGGACAAGCTGTACTATTGCCATTTTTTTCCCCCAATTTTTTTTTTTCAAGGGACTGTCTTTAAGGGAGTATGCAAACACACTCGTTCCGTTCGCCTTGTCGACTTCAGCTATCCGCCTGCCGAACTGAAGCATGCTGACACCTTAAGGACTTCTGATACCCACATGGATAGTAAAACCAAAAACACACACAACCTCAGAGAGAGGGGGCCCGGGAGGGAGGTAGCTAGCTAGTTACCCACCCCACCACCCCTCCTCTTTCCACCCCTCAGGCCAATCCACCTCTATTTGTCTCTCTCCTTTTATCCTCTCCAAAAGAGAAGCTGCGCATTTTGGAGCCACAATGGCAACATTCATGTACATATTTAGAGCCGGGATGGGGGGAAAGGGGAGGGGGAGAATGGAGGGTTTGGCTTAGTCACGAAGAGTCAGATTCCTTTATGTAGCAGCCAAGACTAGGGCATGTTGCCTAGAAAGCCCTTCTGAAGGGGGCACCCCAACGCTGCCCAACCACATCCTCCTCTCTCGTTCTGTCTGCCAACCACAAGGCCTCGTCTCTTCTTTTCTCCTCACTACTTTTATTTCCTTACTCTCGCTGTCGTTCGTTTCTTCTTTCCCAGGGGACATGGGTGAGGGGTTAAAATGGGCAGCTCTTGTCGTCTCTGTGGGTAAGGAAAGGCTGAATGAGTGTGTGGGCTTGGCATGGAGGGCCCAGTGCCACCCTGGTAGTGCCTCTCATTGGATGCCAGCTTCCTCACTACTGGCCTCTCATTGGATGCCAGCTTCCTCTCTACTGGCCTCATTGGATGCCAGCTTCCTCACTACTGGCCTCATTGGATGCCAGCTTCCTCACTACTGGCCTCTCATTGGATACCAGCTTCCTCACTACTGGCCCCTCATTGGATGCCAGCTTCCTCACTACTGGCCCCTCATTGGATGCCAGCTTCCTCACTACTGGCCCCTCATTGGATGCCAGCTGCTTTTTTCTCATTCACTCCCTCTTCTTCGACAACTTTCCTGCTCTACTTTTTCTCTGCGTTTTCTGTTTGCTCTTTGTCAACGTTCCTTCTGTGCTCTCAGTCACTCATTGAGTCTCTCCTGTCATTCAATCCCTGTGGTTTAGGAAGTTTCCTGTCCCTCCCCCGCTACTTGTTTTTGTACTGTATAACCACTGAGTGGTCCTGGCAAGGTGCTGACCTGTGTGAGGTCAGAACTCACCACACCAGTCCACTCTCCAGCAGTCATCCGTTCAGCCCAGCAGCTCTAGAGAAAGAACCACTGTTCACCTGGTGTTTTCCTTTCTGATGGTGTGTGTGTGTGTGTGTTTTGGAGGGATAGCAGGAGGAGGACAGGAAAACAAGTTCTGCATTGTTTGCATTGTGTGTCAACAGCCTCAGTCAATGGAAGCCTGGTAGAAGATGAGTCTGGGCAGTTTGTCTCCTCACTCAGTCATGCTCACTCCCTGTCCCTCACTTAATGCATCATGGTGCTTGTTAATGTCCTCTACTCTGGCGGGAGGTTTAGCTCTGTCAAGGGGTGTGTGTTTGAAGGACTTTGGTAAAGCCCTATCGGTGGCCTGGCAGCTGTCCCCTCT
>NW_027009093.1:23531-41031 GCF_036934945.1 Oncorhynchus masou masou | reverse complement strand
TGCTTTGTGATTGACATCATTTAGAATTGCAATGGAACACGCTGGAATAAAGCAACATTAATCACACCAAGTCTCTCTGTCAGAATGACAAGTCATCCACGCCGGGCCTGAAGTCTAACACCCCCACACCTCGTAACGATGCCCCCACACCAGGCACCAGCACCACCCCTGGTCTACGGCCCATCATGGGCAAGCCCTCGGGCATGGAGGCACTGGGTGAGTCCTCACACACACACTCATACCCACATGTATACAAACACACTCGCCCGCTAACCACTTCCTTGTAGGTCTGCCCATTTGCCTATGACAGAATCAGTTGTTCTTACTGTCTCTCTCCTCCCTCCCTCTAGCTGCTCCAGCCCTGCGTACCCCTTTGTCCATAGCTGGCTCCTACGCCACGCCCTTCGCCATGATGGGCCACCACGAGATGAACGGCTCCCTGACCAGCCCCGGGGTCTACGCCGGCCTCCACATCTCCCCCCAGATGAGCGTGGCCGCTGCTGCGTACGGACGCTCGCCCATGGTACGCTCCCCTAAAACTCCCCCTTCACCTCACATACTCACATTCAGCCTCTCTTCCCTATACACCGTTACTAATACGACAGTCACACAGGCTACCGTTACTAATACGACAGTCACACAGGCTACCGTTACTAATACGACAGTCACACAGGCTACCGTTACTAATACGACAGTCACACAGGCTACAGTTACTAATACGACAGTCACACAGGCTACCGTTACTAATACGACAGTCACACAGGCTACAGTTACTAATACGACAGTCACACAGGCTACAGTTACTAATACGACAGTCACACAGGCTACAGTTACTAATACGACAGTCACACAGGCTACAGTTACTAATACGACAGTCACACAGGCTACAGTTACTAATACGATACAGTCACACAGGCTACAGTTACTAATACGACACAGTCACACAGGCTACAGTTACTAATACGACACAGTCACACAGGCTACAGTTACTAATACGACAGTCACACAGGATACAGTTACTAATACGACAGTCACACAGGATACAGTTACTAATACGACAGTCACACAGGCTACAGTTACTAATACGACAGTCACACAGGCTACAGTTACTAGTACGACACAGTCACACAGGCTACAGTTACTAATACGACAGTCACACAGGCTACAGTTACTAATACGACACAGTCACACAGGCTACAGTTACTAATACGACACAGTCACACAGGCTACAGTTACTAATACGACAGTCACACAGGCTACAGTTACTAATACGACACAGTCACACAGGCTACAGTTACTAATACGACACAGTCACACAGGCTACAGTTACTAATACGACACAGTCACACAGGCTACAGTTACTAATACGACAGTCACACAGGCTACAGTTACTAATACGACAGTCACACAGGATACAGTTACTAATACGACAGTCACACAGGATACAGTTACTAATACGACACAGTCACACAGGATACAGTTACTAATACGACACAGTCACACAGGATACAGTTACTAATACGACACAGTCACACAGGCTACAGTTACTAATACGACAGTCACACAGGCTACAGTTACTAATACGACACAGTCACACAGGCTACAGTTACTAATACGACACAGTCACACAGGCTACAGTTACTAATACGACACAGTCACACAGGCTACAGTTACTAATACGACACAGTCACACAGGCTACAGTTACTAATACGACAGTCACACAGGCTACAGTTACTAATACGACACAGTCACACAGGCTACAGTTACTAATACGACAGTCACACAGGATACAGTTACTAATACGACACAGTCACACAGGATACAGTTACTAATACGACACAGTCACACAGGCTACAGTTACTAATACGACAGTCACACAGGCTACAGTTACTAATACGACAGTCACACAGGCTACAGTTACTAATACGACACAGTCACACAGGCTACAGTTACTAATACGACACAGTCACACAGGATACAGTTACTAATACGACACAGTCACACAGGCTACAGTTACTAATACGACACAGTCACACAGGCTACAGTTACTAATACGACACAGTCACACAGGCTACAGTTACTAATACGACACAGTCACACAGGCTACAGTTACTAATACGACACAGTCACACAGGCTACAGTTACTAATACGACAGTCACACAGGATACAGTTACTAATACGACACAGTCACACAGGCTACAGTTACTAATACGACAGTCACACAGGCTACAGTTACTAATACGACACAGTCACACAGGCTACAGTTACTAATACGACACAGTCACACAGGCTACAGTTACTAATACGACACAGTCACACAGGCTACAGTTACTAATACGACACAGTCACACAGGCTACAGTTACTAATACGACACAGTCACACAGGCTACAGTTACTAATACGACACAGTCACACAGGCTACAGTTACTAATACGACACAGTCACACAGGCTACAGTTACTAATACGACACAGTCACACAGGCTACAGTTACTAATACGACACAGTCACACAGGCTACAGTTACTAATACGACACAGTCACACAGGCTACAGTTACTAATACGACACAGTCACACAGGCTACAGTTACTAATACGACACAGTCACACAGGCTACAGTTACTAATACGACACAGTCACACAGGCTACAGTTACTAATACGACACAGTCACACAGGCTACAGTTACTAATACGACACAGTCACACAGGCTACAGTTACTAATACGACACAGTCACACAGGCTACAGTTACTAATACGACACAGTCACACAGGCTACAGTTACTAATACGACACAGTCACACAGGCTACAGTTACTAATACGACACAGTCACACAGGCTACAGTTACTAATACGACACAGTCACACAGGCTACAGTTACTAATACGACAGTCACACAGGCTACAGTTACTAATACGACACAGTCACACAGGCTACAGTTACTAATACGACAGTCACACAGGCTACAGTTACTAATACGACAGTCACACAGGCTACAGTTACTAATACGACACAGTCACACAGGATACAGTTACTAATACGACACAGTCACACAGGCTACAGTTACTAATACGACACAGTCACACAGGATACAGTTACTAATACGACAGTCACACAGGATACAGTTACTAATACGACAGTCACACAGGCTACAGTTACTAATACGACAGTCACACAGGCTACAGTTACTAATACGACAGTCACACAGGCTACAGTTACTAATACGACACAGTCACACAGGCTACAGTTACTAATACGACAGTCACACAGGCTACAGTTACTAATACGACACAGTCACACAGGCTACAGTTACTAATACGACAGTCACACAGGCTACAGTTACTAATACGACAGTCACACAGGATACAGTTACTAATACGACAGTCACACAGGATACAGTTACTAATACGACAGTCACACAGGCTACTGTTACTAATACGACAGTCACACAGGCTACAGTTACTAATACGACACAGTCACACAGGCTACAGTTACTAATACGACACAGTCACACAGGATACAGTTACTAATACGACAGTCACACAGGCTACAGTTACGAATACGACACAGTCACACAGGCTACAGTTACGAATACGACACAGTCACACAGGCTACAGTTACTAATACGACACAGTCACACAGGATACAGTTACTAATACGACACAGTCACACAGGATACAGTTACTAATACGACAGTCACACAGGCTACCGTTACTAATACGACAGTCACACAGGATACAGTTACTAATACGACAGTCACACAGGATACAGTTACTAATACGACACAGTCCCACAGGATACAGTTACTAATACGACACAGTCACACAGGCTACCGTTACTAATACGACAGTCACACAGGCTACAGTTACTAATACGACAGTCACACAGGCTACAGTTACTAATACGACAGTCACACAGGCTACAGTTACTAATACGACAGTCACACAGGCTACCGTTACTAATACGACAGTCACACAGGCTACAGTTACTAATACGACACAGTCACACAGGCTACAGTTACTAATACGACACAGTCACACAGGCTACAGTTACTAATACGACACAGTCACACAGGCTACCGTTACTAATACGACAGTCACACAGGCTACAGTTACTAATACGACACAGTCACACAGGCTACCGTTACTAATACGACACAGTCACACAGGCTACCGTTACTAATACGACAGTCACACAGGCTACAGTTACTAATACGACAGTCACACAGGCTACAGTTACTAATACGACAGTCACACAGGCTACCGTTACTAATACGACAGTCACACAGGCTACAGTTACTAATACGACACAGTCACACAGGCTACAGTTACTAATACGACACAGTCACACAGGCTACAGTTACTAATACGACACAGTCACACAGGCTACAGTTACTAATACGACAGTCACACAGGCTACAGTTACTAATACGACACAGTCACACAGGCTACAGTTACTAATACGACACAGTCACACAGGCTACAGTTACTAATACGACAGTCACACAGGCTACAGTTACTAATACGACACAGTCACACAGGCTACAGTTACTAATACGACACAGTCACACAGGCTACCGTTACTAATACGACAGTCACACAGGATACCGTTACTAATACGACACAGTCACACAGGATACAGTTACTAATACGACAGTCACACAGGCTACCGTTACTAATACGACAGTCACACAGGCTACAGTTACTAATACGACACAGTCACACAGGCTACAGTTACTAATACGACACAGTCACACAGGCTACAGTTACTAATACGACAGTCACACAGGCTACAGTTACTAATACGACACAGTCACACAGGATACAGTTACTAATACGACAGTCACACAGGCTACAGTTACTAATACGACACAGTCACACAGGCTACAGTTACTAATACGACAGTCACACAGGATACAGTTACTAATACGACACAGTCACACAGGCTACAGTTACTAATACGACAGTCACACAGGCTACAGTTACTAATACGACACAGTCACACAGGATACAGTTACTAATACGACAGTCACACAGGATACAGTTACTAATACGACAGTCACACAGGATACAGTTACTAATACGACAGTCACACAGGCTACAGTTACTAATACGACACAGTCACACAGGATACAGTTACTAATACGACACAGTCACACAGGCTACAGTTACTAATACGACACAGTCACACAGGATACAGTTACTAATACGACAGTCACACAGGATACAGTTACTAATACGACAGTCACACAGGCTACAGTTACTAATACGACAGTCACACAGGCTACAGTTACTAATACGACACAGTCACACAGGCTACAGTTACTAATACGACAGTCACACAGGCTACAGTTACTAATACGACACAGTCACACAGGCTACAGTTACTAATACGACACAGTCACACAGGCTACAGTTACTAATACGACACAGTCACACAGGCTACAGTTACTAATACGACACAGTCACACAGGCTACAGTTACTAATACGACACAGTCACACAGGCTACAGTTACTAATACGACACAGTCACACAGGCTACAGTTACTAATACGACACAGTCACACAGGCTACAGTTACTAATACGACACAGTCACACAGGCTACAGTTACTAATACGACACAGTCACACAGGCTACAGTTACTAATACGACACAGTCACACAGGCTACAGTTACTAATACGACACAGTCACACAGGCTACAGTTACTAATACGACAGTCACACAGGCTACAGTTACTAATACGACAGTCACACAGGCTACAGTTACTAATACGACACAGTCACACAGGCTACAGTTACTAATACGACACAGTCACACAGGATACAGTTACTAATACGACAGTCACACAGGATACAGTTACTAATACGACAGTCACACAGGATACAGTTACTAATACGACAGTCACACAGGATACAGTTACTAATACGACAGTCACACAGGATACAGTTACTAATACGACAGTCACACAGGATACAGTTACTAATACGACACAGTCACACAGGATACAGTTACTAATACGACAGTCACACAGGCTACAGTTACTAATACGACAGTCACACAGGCTACAGTTACTAATACGACACAGTCACACAGGCTACAGTTACTAATACGACACAGTCACACAGGCTACAGTTACTAATACGACACAGTCACACAGGCTACAGTTACTAATACGACAGTCACACAGGCTACAGTTACTAATACGACAGTCACACAGGATACAGTTACTAATACGACACAGTCACACAGGATACAGTTACTAATACGACACAGTCACACAGGCTACCGTTACTAATACGACAGTCACACAGGCTACAGTTACTAATACGACAGCCACACAGGCTACAGTTACTAATACGACAGTCACACAGGCTACCGTTACTAATACGACAGTCACACAGGCTACAGTTACTAATACGACACAGTCACACAGGCTACAGTTACTAATACGACACAGTCACACAGGCTACAGTTACTAATACGACAGTCACACAGGCTACCGTTACTAATACGACAGTCACACAGGCTACAGTTACTAATACGACACAGTCACACAGGCTACCGTTACTAATACGACACAGTCACACAGGCTACCGTTACTAATACGACAGTCACACAGGCTACAGTTACTAATACGACAGTCACACAGGCTACCGTTACTAATACGACAGTCACACAGGCTACAGTTACTAATACGACACAGTCACACAGGCTACAGTTACTAATACGACACAGTCACACAGGCTACAGTTACTAATACGACACAGTCACACAGGCTACAGTTACTAATACGACAGTCAAACAGGCTACAGTTACTAATACGACACAGTCACACAGGCTACAGTTACTAATACGACACAGTCACACAGGCTACAGTTACTAATACGAGACAGTCACACAGGCTACAGTTACTAATACGACACAGTCACACAGGCTACAGTTACTAATACGACACAGTCACACAGGCTACCGTTACTAATACGACAGTCACACAGGATACAGTTACTAATACGACACAGTCACACAGGATACAGTTACTAATACGACACAGTCACACAGGCTACAGTTACTAATACGACAGTCACACAGGATACAGTTACTAATACGACAGTCACACAGGCTACAGTTACTAATACGACACAGTCACACAGGCTACAGTTACTAATACGACAGTCACACAGGCTACAGTTACTAATACGACAGTCACACAGGATACAGTTACTAATACGACAGTCACACAGGATACAGTTACTAATACGACAGTCACACAGGCTACAGTTACTAATACGACAGTCACACAGGATACAGTTACTAATACGACACAGTCACACAGGATACAGTTACTAATACGACACAGTCACACAGGCTACAGTTACTAATACGACAGTCACACAGGCTACAGTTACTAATACGACAGTCACACAGGATACAGTTACTAATACGACAGTCACACAGGCTACAGTTACTAATACGACAGTCACACAGGCTACAGTTACTAATACGACAGTCACACAGGATACAGTTACTAATACGACACAGTCACACAGGATACAGTTACTAATACGACAGTCACACAGGATACAGTTACTAATACGACAGTCACACAGGATACAGTTACTAATACGACAGTCACACAGGATACAGTTACTAATACGACAGTCACACAGGATACAGTTACTAATACGACACAGTCACACAGGATACAGTTACTAATACGACACAGTCACACAGGATACAGTTACTAATACGACAGTCACACAGGATACAGTTACTAATACGACAGTCACACAGGATACAGTTACTAATACGACAGTCACACAGGCTACAGTTACTAATACGACACAGTCACACAGGCTACAGTTACTAATACGACAGTCACACAGGCTACAGTTACTAATACGACAGTCACACAGGCTACAGTTACTAATACGACAGTCACACAGGATACAGTTACTAATACGACAGTCACACAGGATACAGTTACTAATACGACAGTCACACAGGCTACAGTTACTAATACGACAGTCACACAGGATACAGTTACTAATACGACAGTCACACAGGATACAGTTACTAATACGACAGTCACACAGGCTACAGTTACTAATACGACACAGTCACACAGGCTACAGTTACTAATACGACACAGTCACACAGGATACAGTTACTAATACGACACAGTCACACAGGCTACAGTTACTAATACGACACAGTCACACAGGCTACAGTTACTAATACGACACAGTCACACAGGCTACAGTTACTAATACGACACAGTCACACAGGCTACAGTTACTAATACGACACAGTCACACAGGATACAGTTACTAATACGACAGTCACACAGGCTACCGTTACTAATACGACAGTCACACAGGATACAGTTACTAATACGACACAGTCACACAGGATACAGTTACTAATACGACACAGTCACACAGGCTACCGTTACTAATACGACAGCCACACAGGCTACAGTTACTAATACGACAGCCACACAGGCTACAGTTACTAATACGACAGTCACACAGGCTACCGTTACTAATACGACAGTCACACAGGCTACAGTTACTAATACGACACAGTCACACAGGCTACAGTTACTAATACGACACAGTCACACAGGCTACAGTTACTAATACGACACAGTCACACAGGCTACCGTTACTAATACGACAGTCACACAGGCTACAGTTACTAATACGACACAGTCACACAGGCTACCGTTACTAATACGACACAGTCACACAGGCTACCGTTACTAATACGACAGTCACACAGGCTACAGTTACTAATACGACAGTCACACAGGCTACAGTTACTAATACGACAGTCACACAGGCTACCGTTACTAATACGACACAGTCACACAGGCTACAGTTACTAATACGACACAGTCACACAGGATACAGTTACTAATACGACACAGTCACACAGGCTACAGTTACTAATACGACACAGTCACACAGGCTACAGTTACTAATACGACACAGTCACACAGGCTACAGTTACTAATACGACACAGTCACACAGGATACAGTTACTAATACGACAGTCACACAGGCTACCGTTACTAATACGACAGTCACACAGGATACAGTTACTAATACGACACAGTCACACAGGATACAGTTACTAATACGACACAGTCACACAGGCTACCGTTACTAATACGACAGTCACACAGGCTACAGTTACTAATACGACAGCCACACAGGCTACAGTTACTAATACGACAGTCACACAGGCTACCGTTACTAATACGACAGTCACACAGGCTACCGTTACTAATACGACACAGTCACACAGGCTACAGTTACTAATACGACACAGTCACACAGGCTACAGTTACTAATACGACACAGTCACACAGGCTACCGTTACTAATACGACAGTCACACAGGCTACAGTTACTAATACGACACAGTCACACAGGCTACCGTTACTAATACGACACAGTCACACAGGCTACCGTTACTAATACGACAGTCACACAGGCTACAGTTACTAATACGACAGTCACACAGGCTACAGTTACTAATACGACAGTCACACAGGCTACCGTTACTAATACGACAGTCACACAGGCTACAGTTACTAATACGACACAGTCACACAGGCTACAGTTACTAATACGACACAGTCACACAGGCTACAGTTACTAATACGACAGTCAAACAGGCTACAGTTACTAATACGACACAGTCACACAGGCTACAGTTACTAATACGACACAGTCACACAGGCTACAGTTACTAATACGAGACAGTCACACAGGCTACAGTTACTAATACGACACAGTCACACAGGCTACAGTTACTAATACGACACAGTCACACAGGCTACCGTTACTAATACGACACAGTCACACAGGATACAGTTACTAATACGACACAGTCACACAGGATACAGTTACTAATACGACAGTCACACAGGCTACAGTTACTAATACGACAGTCACACAGGCTACAGTTACTAATACGACACAGTCACACAGGCTACAGTTACTAATACGACACAGTCACACAGGCTACAGTTACTAATACGACAGTCACACAGGATACAGTTACTAATACGACAGTCACACAGGCTACAGTTACTAATACGACACAGTCACACAGGCTACAGTTACTAATACGACAGTCACACAGGCTACCGTTACTAATACGACAGTCACACAGGCTACAGTTACTAATACGACACAGTCACACAGGCTACAGTTACTAATACGACAGTCACACAGGCTACAGTTACTAATACGACAGTCACACAGGATACAGTTACTAATACGACAGTCACACAGGATACAGTTACTAATACGACAGTCACACAGGCTACAGTTACTAATACGACAGTCACACAGGATACAGTTACTAATACGACACAGTCACACAGGATACAGTTACTAATACGACACAGTCACACAGGCTACAGTTACTAATACGACAGTCACACAGGCTACAGTTACTAATACGACAGTCACACAGGATACAGTTACTAATACGACAGTCACACAGGCTACAGTTACTAATACGACAGTCACACAGGCTACAGTTACTAATACGACAGTCACACAGGATACAGTTACTAATACGACAGTCACACAGGCTACAGTTACTAATACGACAGTCACACAGGCTACAGTTACTAATACGACAGTCACACAGGCTACAGTTACTAATACGACAGTCACACAGGATACAGTTACTAATACGACAGTCACACAGGATACAGTTACTAATACGACAGTCACACAGGCTACAGTTACTAATACGACACAGTCACACAGGCTACAGTTACTAATACGACAGTCACACAGGCTACAGTTACTAATACGACACAGTCACACAGGATACAGTTACTAATACGACAGTCACACAGGCTACAGTTACTAATACGACACAGTCACACAGGATACAGTTACTAATACGACAGTCACACAGGCTACAGTTACTAATACGACACAGTCACACAGGCTACAGTTACTAATACGACACAGTCACACAGGCTACAGTTACTAATACGACACAGTCACACAGGCTACAGTTACTAATACGACACAGTCACACAGGCTACCGTTACTAATACGACAGTCACACAGGCTACAGTTACTAATACGACACAGTCACACAGGCTACCGTTACTAATACGACACAGTCACACAGGCTACCGTTACTAATACGACAGTCACACAGGCTACAGTTACTAATACGACAGTCACACAGGCTACCGTTACTAATACGACAGTCACACAGGCTACCGTTACTAATACGACACAGTCACACAGGCTACAGTTACTAATACGACACAGTCACACAGGATACAGTTACTAATACGACACAGTCACACAGGCTACAGTTACTAATACGACACAGTCACACAGGCTACAGTTACTAATACGACACAGTCACACAGGCTACAGTTACTAATACGACACAGTCACACAGGATACAGTTACTAATACGACAGTCACACAGGCTACCGTTACTAATACGACAGTCACACAGGATACAGTTACTAATACGACACAGTCACACAGGATACAGTTACTAATACGACACAGTCACACAGGCTACCGTTACTAATACGACAGTCACACAGGCTACAGTTACTAATACGACAGCCACACAGGCTACAGTTACTAATACGACAGTCACACAGGCTACCGTTACTAATACGACAGTCACACAGGCTACAGTTACTAATACGACACAGTCACACAGGCTACAGTTACTAATACGACACAGTCACACAGGCTACAGTTACTAATACGACACAGTCACACAGGCTACCGTTACTAATACGACAGTCACACAGGCTACAGTTACTAATACGACACAGTCACACAGGCTACCGTTACTAATACGACACAGTCACACAGGCTACCGTTACTAATACGACACAGTCACACAGGCTACCGTTACTAATACGACAGTCACACAGGCTACAGTTACTAATACGACAGTCACACAGGCTACAGTTACTAATACGACAGTCACACAGGCTACCGTTACTAATACGACAGTCACACAGGCTACAGTTACTAATACGACACAGTCACACAGGCTACAGTTACTAATACGACACAGTCACACAGGCTACAGTTACTAATACGACAGTCAAACAGGCTACAGTTACTAATACGACACAGTCACACAGGCTACAGTTACTAATACGACACAGTCACACAGGCTACAGTTACTAATACGAGACAGTCACACAGGCTACAGTTACTAATACGACACAGTCACACAGGCTACAGTTACTAATACGACACAGTCACACAGGCTACAGTTACTAATACGACACAGTCACACAGGCTACCGTTACTAATACGACAGTCACACAGGATACAGTTACTAATACGACACAGTCACACAGGATACAGTTACTAATACGACAGTCACACAGGCTACAGTTACTAATACGACAGTCACACAGGCTACAGTTACTAATACGACACAGTCACACAGGCTACAGTTACTAATACGACACAGTCACACAGGCTACAGTTACTAATACGACAGTCACACAGGATACAGTTACTAATACGACAGTCACACAGGCTACAGTTACTAATACGACACAGTCACACAGGCTACAGTTACTAATACGACAGTCACACAGGCTACCGTTACTAATACGACAGTCACACAGGCTACAGTTACTAATACGACACAGTCACACAGGCTACAGTTACTAATACGACAGTCACACAGGCTACAGTTACTAATACGACAGTCACACAGGATACAGTTACTAATACGACAGTCACACAGGATACAGTTACTAATACGACAGTCACACAGGCTACAGTTACTAATACGACAGTCACACAGGATACAGTTACTAATACGACACAGTCACACAGGATACAGTTACTAATACGACACAGTCACACAGGCTACAGTTACTAATACGACAGTCACACAGGCTACAGTTACTAATACGACAGTCACACAGGATACAGTTACTAATACGACAGTCACACAGGCTACAGTTACTAATACGACAGTCACACAGGCTACAGTTACTAATACGACAGTCACACAGGATACAGTTACTAATACGACAGTCACACAGGCTACAGTTACTAATACGACAGTCACACAGGCTACAGTTACTAATACGACAGTCACACAGGATACAGTTACTAATACGACAGTCACACAGGATACAGTTACTAATACGACAGTCACACAGGCTACAGTTACTAATACGACACAGTCACACAGGCTACAGTTACTAATACGACAGTCACACAGGCTACAGTTACTAATACGACACAGTCACACAGGATACAGTTACTAATACGACAGTCACACAGGCTACAGTTACTAATACGACACAGTCACACAGGATACAGTTACTAATACGACAGTCACACAGGCTACAGTTACTAATACGACAGTCACACAGGCTACAGTTACTAATACGACACAGTCACACAGGCTACAGTTACTAATACGACAGTCACACAGGCTACAGTTACTAATACGACAGTCACACAGGATACAGTTACTAATACGACACAGTCACACAGGCTACAGTTACTAATGGTAATATGACTAGCAGCCAGTTTACAATGAATTTCCTATTTTAATAATT
The DNA here is from genome assembly GCF_036934945.1 of Oncorhynchus masou masou. Classification (NCBI taxonomy): domain Eukaryota; kingdom Metazoa; phylum Chordata; class Actinopteri; order Salmoniformes; family Salmonidae; genus Oncorhynchus; species Oncorhynchus masou. The sequence continues at coordinate 27,425 of NW_027009093.1, read as the reverse complement.
CACTTTTTCAATATTTCTTTAGAAATACATAAAAAATAATTTCTCTCCTCTCTGTGTAAATTGTTAGCGAACTCCAAGGTTTCTATTGCCTAAGTCCACTGCTTTGATGTCTGGTGCTACAAGGGAGGGGAAATAACAACCCTGTCAAAACACTTGTGTGTGTGTGTGTCTCCCAGGCTCTCATTAGCATTAGCAAGCTCCCCTTTTACAGCGTTACCGCAAACCTGGGCGAAGGCTCTGCCTTTAAAGGAGTGTAGAATCCACAGCACTGTATGAAGTGATAGTAAGAATTCCCCTTGTGTCCCACATACTCATACCTGGTTCAATATGGAGCGCGGGTCTCTACTAGTACTACTGAACTAGGTCAGGCTTCTGCCCCTGGTATCGTTTAATTAAGCAATAAGAGCCAAGAGGGTGTGGTATGTGGCCAATATACCACGGCTTAGGGCTGTTCTTATGAACGACGCAGCGCGGAGTGCCTGGATACAGCCCTTAGCCGCGGTATATTGGCCACATACCACAAACTCCCAAGGTGCCTTATTGCTATTAGAAACTGGTTACCAATGTAGTTGGAGAAGTAAAAACACATGTTGTCATAACCGTTGTATACGGTCTGATATACCACGGCTGTCAGCGTTCAGCGCTCCAACCACTAGGCTACCCTGCCGCCCCAACCGTTGTATACGGTCTGAAATACCACGGCTGTCAGCGTTCAGGGCTCTAACCACTAGGCTACCCTGCCGCCCCAACCGTTGTATACGGTCTGATATACCACGGCTGTCAGCGTTCAGGGCTCCAACCACTAGGCTACCCTGTCGCCCCAACCGTTGTATACGGTCTGATATACCACGGCTGTCAGCGTTCAGCGCTCCAACCACTAGGCTACCCTGCCGCCCCAACCGTTGTATATGGTCTGATATACCACGGCTGTCAGCGTTCAGCGCTCCAACCACTAGGCTACCCTGCCGCCCCAACCGTTGTATATGGTCTGATATACCACGGCTGTCAGCGTTCAGCGCTCCAACCACTAGGCTACCCTGTCGCCCCAACCGTTGTATACGGTCTGATATACCACGGCTGTCAGCGTTCAGGGCTCCAACCACTAGGCTACCCTGTCGCCCCAACCGTTGTATACGGTCTGATATACCACGGCTGTCAGCGTTCAGGGCTCCAACCACTAGGCTACCCTGCCGCCCCAACCGTTGTATACGGTCTGATATACCACGGCTGTCAGCGTTCAGCGCTCCAACCACTAGGCTACCCTGCCGCCCCAACCGTTGTATACGGTCTGATATACCACGGCTGTCAGCGTTCAGGGCTCCAACCACTAGGCTACCCTGCCGCCCCAACCGTTGTATACGGTCTGATATACCACGGCTGTCAGCGTTCAGGGCTCCAACCACTAGGCTACCCTGCCGCCCCAACCGTTGTATATGGTCTGATATACCACGGCTGTCAGCGTTCAGGGCTCCAACCACTAGGCTACCCTGCCGCCCCAACCGTTGTATACGGTCTGATATACCACGGCTGTCAGCGTTCAGGGCTCCAACCACTAGGCTACCCTGTCGCCCCAACCGTTGTATACGGTCTGATATACCACGGCTGTCAGCGTTCAGGGCTCCAACCACTAGGCTACCCTGTCGCCCCAACCGTTGTATACGGTCTGATATACCACGGCTGTCAGCGTTCAGGGCTCCAACCACTAGGCTACCCTGCCGCCCCAACCGTTGTATACGGTCTGATATACCACGGCTGTCAGCGTTCAGCGCTCCAACCACTAGGCTACCCTGTCGCCCCAACCGTTGTATACGGTCTGATATACCACGGCTGTCAGCGTTCAGGGCTCCAACCACTAGGCTACCCTGCCGCCCCAACCGTTGTATACGGTCTGATATACCACGGCTGTCAGCGTTCAGGGCTCCAACCACTAGGCTACCCTGCCGCCCCAACCGTTGTATACGGTCTGATATACCACGGCTGTCAGCGTTCAGGGCTCCAACCACTAGGCTACCCTGCCGCCCCAACCGTTGTATACGGTCTGATATACCACGGCTGTCAGCGTTCAGGGCTCCAACCACTAGGCTACCCTGTCGCCCCAACCGTTGTATACGGTCTGAACCACCTAGTTTATAAATGCAAACAAGGCCTGCAGGAAATTAGCTTTAAAACAGCAACAAAAATCTCTGCCCAATGCAGAGAATTGCGAACAATGTAACTTAAAACTGCAAAACTATCTCTCTGCCAACAAGATGTGTGTGAACTGTTTTGGGTGGCATTGGGTTGTGAGGTGGGGGTTTTGCCACATAGGACATTTGTGTGATCGGACCTTCTGAAATAGTACTAGACTTCCCCTGTCTTATTTGACCCCACAGAGGCAGTGATGCTAAGTTTCCTGTTTGAACATTTGGCCTCGTTGGCTGCATGGAAAGGCTTTCCACTGTTTGTTCATGTTAACATGCAGTCTGTTCTCCCAGGCGGGGTTTGACCCTCACTCCCACATGCGACCAGGCCTGCAAGCCAGTCTCACATCCATCTCTGGAGGGAAACCGTAAGTCTCCAAACCCTCTCTTTGTTTAAACTGTTTATCACGAGAGCCTGAAAGTCACAGGTCAAGTCCAACGTTTTGGTTCCAGGTTTCATTTGGTCTCAAAACAACTGTCCTTTCTCCCCACGGTAGTGCCTACTCCTTTCACGTGAGCGCCGACGGCCAGATGCAGCCGGTGCCCTTTCCCCCGGACGCTCTCATAGGCCCGGGCATCCCACGCCACGCTCGCCAGATCAACACGCTGAGCCACGGCGAGGTGGTGTGCGCCGTCACCATCAGCAACCCCACGCGCCACGTCTACACCGGTGGCAAGGGCTGCGTTAAGATCTGGGACATCAGCCAGCCGGGCAGCAAGAGTCCCGTGTCCCAACTGGACTGCCTGGTAAGGAGACGTTAGCGTTTGGACACACCGACTCATTCACGGGTTTTTTGGTTACTCCATGATTCCATATGTGTTATTTCATCGTGTTGATGTCTTCACTATTATTCTACAATGTAGAGAATAGTCCAAATAAAGAAACCCCCTGTAATGAGTCGGTGTCCAGACTTCTGACTGCTGCTGTTTCAACTGGATCACTGTCACTGTGGCTAAAAGCCATCTGCTGAATGATCATGTCATTGTTATAATGGTGTAAGGCATAACAACAGACAATGTGGGACGAAGGCTATAGGTTGGCTGGGCTGTATGCTTGCTAACAGGATAGCCACGCTGAACAAGCTAGCCTTGTATCTGAGATGAGACTGTGACGGTTATCATTAGACATGCACTGAGATATCAAGCCCTCTGATGGGCACAGAGGATGCTCTTCATAGGGCTGATGTATGACCAGGGATTTTCTCTGTGCTTGAATTAGACCATTTTCTTGTCCTGCTAAGCATTCAAAATGTTTCATACTTTTGGGTGTCATGGAAAATGTATGGAGTAGAAAGTACATTATCTTCATTAGGAATATAGTGGAGTAGAAGTAAAAAATATAAATAGTAAAGTCCAGATCCCCCTAAAAAACAACTTACGTAGTACTTTAAAGTATTTTTTACTTAAGTACTTTACACCGCTGCCTTCAGCCCTCTGAACCCCACATCTGCCCTCAACCAGACCTCTGAACCCCACATCCGCCCTCTGAACCCCACATCCGCCCTCTGAACCCCCACATCCAGCCCTCTGAACCCCACATCCAGCCCTCTGAACCCCACATCCATCCCTCTGAACCCCCACATCCGCCCCTCTGAACCCCCACATCCGCCCCTCTGAACCCCCACATCCATCCCTCTGAACCCCACATCCATCCCTCTGAACCCCACATCCGCCCCTCTGAACCCCCACATCCATCCCTCTGAACCCCACATCC
>NW_027009093.1:15000-23031 GCF_036934945.1 Oncorhynchus masou masou | reverse complement strand
ATGTGGGGGTTCAGAGGGACGGATGTGGGGGTTCAGAGGGATGATGTGGGGGTTCAGAGGGATGGATGTGGGGTTCAGAGGGGCGGATGTGGGGGTTCAGAGGGCGGATGTGGGGTTCAGAGGGGCAGGATGTGGGGTTCAGAGGGATGGATGTGGGGGTTCAGAGGGCTGGATGTGGGGGTTCAGAGGGCTGGATGTGGGGGTTCAGAGGGTGGATGTGGGGGTTCAGAGGGTGGATGTGGGGGTTCAGAGGGCTGGATGTGGGGGTTCAGAGGGCTGGATGTGGGGGTTCAGAGGGATGGATGTGGGGTTCAGAGGGATGGATGTGGGGTTCAGAGGGATGGATGTGGGGTTCAGAGGGGATGTGGGTTCAGGATGTGGGGTTCAGAGGGCGGATGTGGGGTTCAGAGGGGTGGATGTGGGGGTTCAGAGGGTGGATGTGGGGGTTCAGAGGGCTGGATGTGGGGGTTCAGAGGGATGGATGTGGGGTTCAGAGGGGCGGATGTGGGGTTCAGAGGGCGGATGTGGGGGTTCAGAGGGGGAGGGGCGGATGTGGGGTTCAGAGGGCGGATGTGGGGTTCAGAGGGCGGATGTGGGGTTCAGAGGGGGGATGTGGGGTTCAGAGGGATGGATGTGGGGGTTCAGAGGGATGGATGTGGGGGTTCAGAGGGCGGATGTGGGGTTCAGAGGGCGGATGTGGGGTTCAGAGGGCTGGATGTGGGGTTCAGAGGGCGGATGTGGGGTTCAGAGGGTGGATGTGGGGGTTCAGAGGGTGGATGTGGGGGTTCAGAGGGTGGATGTGGGGTTCAGAGGGCGGATGTGGGGTTCAGAGGGCGGATGTGGGGTTCAGAGGGCTGAAGGCAGCGGTGTAAAGTACTTAAGTAAAAAATACTTTAAAGTACTACGTAAGTTGTTTTTTGGGGGCATCTGTACTTTACTATTTATATTTTTTTACTTCTACTCCACTATACTCCTAATGAAAATAACGTACTTTCTACTCCATACATTTTCCATGACACCCAAAAGTACGAAACATTTTGAATGCTTAGCAGGACAGGAAAATGGTCTAATTCAAGCACAGAGAAAATCCCTGGTCATACATCAGCCCTATGAAGAGCATCCTCTGTGCCCATCAGAGGGCTTGATATCTCAGTGCATGTCTAATGATAACCGTCACAGTCTCATCTCGGATACAAGGCTAGCTTGTTCAGCGTGGCTATCCTGTTAGCAAGCATACAGCCCAGCCAACCTATAGCCTTCGTCCCACATTGTCTGTTGTTATGCCTTACACCATTATAACAATGATATGATCATTCAGCAGATGGCTTTATCCACAGTGACAGTGATCCAGTTGAAACAGCAGCAGTCAGAAGTCTGGACACCGACTCATTACAGGGGGTTTCTTTATTTGGACTATTCTCTACATTGTAGAATAATAGTGAAGACATCAACACTATGAAATAACACATATGGAATCATGGAGTAACCAAAAAACCCGTGAATGAGTCGGTGTGTCCAAACGCTAACGTCTCCTTACCAGGCAGTCCAGTTGGGACACGGGACTCTTGCTGCCCGGCTGGCTGATGTCCCAGATCTTAACGCAGCCCTTGCCACCGGTGTAGACGTGGCGCGTGGGGTTGCTGATGGTGACGGCGCACACCACCTCGCCGTGGCTCAGCGTGTTGATCTGGCGGCGTGGCGTGGGATGCCGGGCCTATGAGAGCGTCCGGGGGAAAGGGCACCGGCTGCATCTGGCCGTCGGCGCTCACGTGAAAGGAGTAGGCACTACCGTGGGGAGAAAGGACAGTTGTTTTGAGACCAAATGAAACCTGGAACCAAAACGTTGGACTTGACCTGTGACTTTCAGGCTCTCGTGATAAACAGTTTAAACAAAGAGAGGGTTTGGAGACTTACGGTTTCCCTCCAGAGATGGATGTGAGACTGGCTTGCAGGCCTGGTCGCATGTGGGAGTGAGGGTCAAACCCCGCCTGGGAGAACAGACTGCATGTTAACATGAACAAACAGTGGAAAGCCTTTCCATGCAGCCAACGAGGCCAAATGTTCAAACAGGAAACTTAGCATCACTGCCTCTGTGGGGTCAAATAAGACAGGGGAAGTCTAGTACTATTTCAGAAGGTCCGATCACACAAATGTCCTATGTGGCAAAACCCCCACCTCACAACCCAATGCCACCCAAAACAGTTCACACACATCTTGTTGGCAGAGAGATAGTTTTGCAGTTTTAAGTTACATTGTTCGCAATTCTCTGCATTGGGCAGAGATTTTTGTTGCTGTTTTAAAGCTAATTTCCTGCAGGCCTTGTTTGCATTTATAAACTAGGTGGTTCAGACCGTATACAACGGTTGGGGCGGCAGGGTAGCCTAGTGGTTGGAGCCCTGAACGCTGACAGCCGTGGTATATCAGACCGTATACAACGGTTGGGGCGACAGGGTAGCCTAGTGGTTGGAGCCCTGAACGCTGACAGCCGTGGTATATCAGACAGTATACAACGGTTGGGGCGGCAGGGTAGCCTAGTGGTTGGAGCGCTGAACGCTGACAGCCGTGGTATATCAGACCGTATACAACGGTTGGGGCGGCAGGGTAGCCTAGTGGTTGGAGCCCTGAACGCTGACAGCCGTGGTATATCAGACCGTATACAACGGTTGGGGGGCGGCAGGGTAGCCTAGTGGTTGGAGCCCTGAACGCTGACAGCCGTGGTATATCAGACCGTATACAACGGTTGGGGCGGCAGGGTAGCCTAGTGGTTGGAGCCCTGAACGCTGACAGCCGTGGTATATCAGACCGTATACAACGGTTGGGGGGCAGGGTAGCCTAGTGGTTGGAGCCCTGAACGCTGACAGCCGTGGTATATCAGACCGTATACAACGGTTGGGGCGGCAGGGTAGCCTAGTGGTTGGAGCCCTGAACGCTGACAGCCGTGGTATATCAGACCGTATACAGCGGTTGGGGCGGCAGGGTAGCCTAGTGGTTGGAGCGCTGAACGCTGACAGCCGTGGTATATCAGACCGTATACAACGGTTGGGGCGACAGGGTAGCCTAGTGGTTGGAGCCCTGAACGCTGACAGCCGTGGTATATCAGACCGTAAACAACGGTTGGGGCGGCAGGGTAGCCTAGTGGTTGGAGCCCTGAACGCTGACAGCCGTGGTATATCAGACCGTATACAACGGTTGGGGCGGCAGGGTAGCCTAGTGGTTGGAGCGCTGAACGCTGACAGCCGTGGTATATCAGACCGTATACAGCGGTTGGGGCGGCAGGGTAGCCTAGTGGTTGGAGCGCTGAACGCTGACAGCCGTGGTATATCAGACCGTATACAACGGTTGGGGCGGCAGGGTAGCCTAGTGGTTGGAGCGCTGAACGCTGACAGCCGTGGTATATCAGACCGTATACAACGGTTGGGGCGGCAGGGTAGTCTAGTGGTTGGAGCCCTGAACGCTGACAGCCGTGGTATATCAGACCGTATACAACGGTTGGGGCGGCAGGGTAGCCTAGTGGTTGGAGCCCTGAACGCTGACAGCCGTGGTATATCAGACCGTATCCAACGGTTGGGGCGACAGGGTAGCCTAGTGGTTGGAGCCCTGAACGCTGACAGCCGTGGTATATCAGACCGTATACAACGGTTGGGGGGCAGGGTAGCCTAGTGGTTGGAGCGCTGAACGCTGACAGCCGTGGTATATCAGACCGTATACAACGGTTGGGGCGACAGGGTAGCCTAGTGGTTGGAGCCCTGAACGCTGACAGCCGTGGTATATCAGACCGTATACAACGGTTGGGGCGACAGGGTAGCCTAGTGGTTGGAGCCCTGAACGCTGACAGCCGTGGTATATCAGACCGTATACAACGGTTGGGGCGGCAGGGTAGCCTAGTGGTTGGAGCCCTGAACGCTGACAGCCGTGGTATATCAGACCGTATACAACGGTTGGGGCGACAGGGTAGCCTAGTGGTTGGAGCCCTGAACGCTGACAGCCGTGGTATATCAGACCGTAAACAACGGTTGGGGCGGCAGGGTAGCCTAGTGGTTGGAGCCCTGAACGCTGACAGCCGTGGTATATCAGACCGTATACAACGGTTGGGGCGGCAGGGTAGCCTAGTGGTTGGAGCGCTGAACGCTGACAGCCGTGGTATATCAGACCGTATACAACGGTTGGGGCGGCAGGGTAGCCTAGTGGTTGGAGCGCTGAACGCTGACAGCCGTGGTATATCAGACCGTATACAACGGTTGGGGCGGCAGGGTAGCCTAGTGGTTGGAGCCCTGAACGCTGACAGCCGTGGTATATTAGACCGTATACAACGGTTGGGGCGGCAGGGTAGCCTAGTGGTTGGAGCGCTGAACGCTGACAGCCGTGGTATATCAGACCGTATACAACGGTTGGGGCGACAGGGTAGCCTAGTGGTTGGAGCGCTGAACGCTGACAGCCGTGGTATATCAGACCGTATACAACGGTTGGGGCGGCAGGGTAGCCTAGTGGTTGGAGCCCTGAACGCTGACAGCCGTGGTATATCAGACCGTATACAACGGTTGGGGGCGACAGGGTAGCCTAGTGGTTGGAGCGCTGAACGCTGACAGCCGTGGTATATCAGACCGTATACAACGGTTGGGGCGGCAGGGTAGCCTAGTGGTTGGAGCGCTGAACGCTGACAGCCGTGGTATATCAGACCGTATACAACGGTTGGGGCGACAGGGTAGCCTAGTGGTTGGAGCCCTGAACGCTGACAGCCGTGGTATATCAGACCATATACAACGGTTGGGGCGGCAGGGTAGCCTAGTGGTTGGAGCGCTGAACGCTGACAGCCGTGGTATATCAGACCGTATACAACGGTTGGGGCGGCAGGGTAGCCTAGTGGTTGGAGCCCTGAACGCTGACAGCCGTGGTATATCAGACCGTATACAACGGTTGGGGCGGCAGGGTAGCCTAGTGGTTGGAGCCCTGAACGCTGACAGCCGTGGTATATCAGACCGTATACAACGGTTGGGCGACAGGGTAGCCTAGTGGTTGGAGTCCTGAACGCTGACAGCCGTGGTATATCAGACCGTATACAACGGTTGGGGCGGCAGGGTAGCCTAGTGGTTGGAGTCCTGAACGCTGACAGCCGTGGTATATCAGACCGTATACAACGGTTGGGGCGGCAGGGTAGCCTAGTGGTTGGAGTCCTGAACGCTGACAGCCGTGGTATATCAGACCGTATACAACGGTTGGGGCGGCAGGGTAGCCTAGTGGTTGGAGTCCTGAACGCTGACAGCCGTGGTATATCAGACCGTATACAACGGTTGGGGCGACAGGGTAGCCTAGTGGTTGGAGCCCTGAACGCTGACAGCCGTGGTATATCAGACCGTATACAACGGTTGGGGCGGCAGGGTAGCCTAGTGGTTGGAGCGCTGAACGCTGACAGCCGTGGTATATCAGACCGTATACAACGGTTGGGGCGACAGGGTAGCCTAGTGGTTGGAGCCCTGAACGCTGACAGCCGTGGTATATCAGACCGTATACAACGGTTGGGCGACAGGGTAGCCTAGTGGTTGGAGCCCTGAACGCTGACAGCCGTGGTATATCAGACCGTAAACAACGGTTATGACAACATGTGTTTTTACTTCTCCAACTACATTGGTAACCAGTTTCTAATAGCAATAAGGCACCTTGGGAGTTTGTGGTATGTGGCCAATATACCATTAGTAAGGGCTGTATCCAGGCACTCCGCGCTGCGTCGTTCATAAGAACAGCCCTAAGCCGTGGTATATTGGCCACATACCACACCCTCTTGGCTCTTATTGCTTAATTAAACGATACCAGGGGCAGAAGCCTGACTTAGTTCAGTAGTACTAGTAGAGACCCGTGCTCCGTATTGAACCAGTTATGAGTATGTGGGACACAAGGGGAATTCTTACTATCACTTCATACAGTGCTGTGGATTCTACACTCCTTTAAAGGCAGAGCCTTAGCCTGGTTTGCGGTAACGCTGTAAAAGGGGAGCTTGCTAATGCTATCCTGTGTGATGAGAGCCTGGGAGACTCACACACACACACAAGTGTTTTGACAGGGTTGTTATTTCCCTCCCTTGTAGCACCAGACATCAAAGCAGTGGACTTAGGCAATAGAAACCTTGGAGTTCGCTAACAATTTACACAGAGAGGAGAGAAATTATTTTTTATGTATTTCTAAAGAAATATTGAAAAAGTGAATTATTGAAATAGGAAATTCATTGTAAACTGGCTGCTAGTCATATTACCATTAGTAACTGTAGCCTGTGTGACTGTGTCGTATTAGTAACTGTATCCTGTGTGACTGTCGTATTAGTAACTGTAGCCTGTGTGACTGTGTCGTATTAGTAACTGTAGCCTGTGTGACTGTGTCGTATTAGTAACTGTATCCTGTGTGACTGTCGTATTAGTAACGGTAGCCTGTGTGACTGTCGTATTAGTAACGGTAGCCTGTGTGACTGTCGTATTAGTAACTGTATCCTGTGTGACTGTCGTATTAGTAACTGTATCCTGTGTGACTGTGTCGTATTAGTAACTGTAGCCTGTGTGACTGTCGTATTAGTAACTGTAGCCTGTGTGACTGTGTCGTATTAGTAACTGTATCCTGTGTGACTGTCGTATTAGTAACTGTATCCTGTGTGACTGTCGTATTAGTAACTGTAGCCTGTGTGACTGTCGTATTAGTAACTGTAGCCTGTGTGACTGTCGTATTAGTAACTGTATCCTGTGTGACTGTGTCGTATTAGTAACTGTATCCTGTGTGACTGTGTCGTATTAGTAACTGTATCCTGTGTGACTGTGTCGTATTAGTAACTGTATCCTGTGTGACTGTCGTATTAGTAACTGTAGCCTGTGTGACTGTGTCGTATTAGTAACTGTATCCTGTGTGACTGTCGTATTAGTAACTGTATCCTGTGTGACTGTCGTATTAGTAACTGTAGCCTGTGTGACTGTCGTATTAGTAACTGTAGCCTGTGTGACTGTGTCGTATTAGTAACTGTATCCTGTGTGACTGTCGTATTAGTAACTGTATCCTGTGTGACTGTCGTATTAGTAACTGTAGCCTGTGTGACTGTCGTATTAGTAACTGTATCCTGTGTGACTGTGTCGTATTAGTAACTGTATCCTGTGTGACTGTGTCGTATTAGTAACTGTATCCTGTGTGACTGTGTCGTATTAGTAACTGTATCCTGTGTGACTGTGTCGTATTAGTAACTGTATCCTGTGTGACTGTCGTATTAGTAACTGTAGCCTGTGTGACTGTGTCGTATTAGTAACTGTATCCTGTGTGACTGTGTCGTATTAGTAACTGTATCCTGTGTGACTGTCGTATTAGTAACTGTATCCTGTGTGACTGTCGTATTAGTAACTGTAGCCTGTGTGACTGTCGTATTAGTAACTGTATCCTGTGTGACTGTGTCGTATTAGTAACTGTAGCCAGTGTGACTGTGTCGTATTAGTAACTGTATCCTGTGTGACTGTCGTATTAGTAACTGTAGCCAGTGTGACTGTCGTATTAGTAACTGTAGCCTGTGTGACTCTCGTATTAGTAACGGTGTATAGGGAAGAGAGGCTGAATGTGAGTATGTGAGGTGAAGGGGGAGTTTTAGGGGAGCGTACCATGGGCGAGCGTCCGTACGCAGCAGCGGCCACGCTCATCTGGGGGGAGATGTGGAGGCCGGCGTAGACCCCGGGGCTGGTCAGGGAGCCGTTCATCTCGTGGTGGCCCATCATGGCGAAGGGCGTGGCGTAGGAGCCAGCTATGGACAAAGGGGTACGCAGGGCTGGAGCAGCTAGAGGGAGGGAGGAGAGAGAGACCGTAAGAACAACTGATTCTGTCATAGGCAAATGGGCAGACCTACAAGGAAGTGGTTAGCGGGCGAGTGTGTTTGTATACATGTGGGTATGAGTGTGTGTGTGGACTCACCCAGTGCCTCCATGCCCGAGGGCTTGCCCATGATGGGCCGTAGACCAGGGGTGGTGCTGGTGCCTGGTGTGGGGGCATCGTTACGAGGTGTGGGGGTGTTAGACTTCA
>NW_027009093.1:0-12500 GCF_036934945.1 Oncorhynchus masou masou | reverse complement strand
TGCTGGGCTGAATGGATGACTGCTGGAGAGTGGACTGGTGTGGTGAGTTCTGACCTCACACAGGTCAGCACCTTGCCAGGACCACTCAGTGGTTATACAGTACAAAAACAAGTAGCGGGGGAGGGACAGGAAACTGCCTAAACCACAGGGATTGAATGACAGGAGAGACTCAATGAGTGACTGAGAGCACAGAAGGAACGTTGACAAAGAGCAAACAGAAAACGCAGAGAAAAAGTAGAGCAGGAAAGTTGTCGAAGAAGAGGGAGTGAATGAGAAAAAAGGCAGCTGGCATCCAATGAGGGGCCAGTAGTGAGGAAGCTGGCATCCAATGAGGGGCCAGTAGTGAGGAAGCTGGCATCCAATGAGGGGCCAGTAGTGAGGAAGCTGGCATCCAATGAGGGGCCAGTAGTGAGGAAGCTGGCATCCAATGAGGGGCCAATAGTGAGGAAGCTGGCATCCAATGAGGGGCCAGTAGTGAGGAAGCTGGCATCCAATGAGGGGCCAGTAGTGAGAAAGCTGGCATCCAATGAGGGGCCAGTAGTGAGGAAGCTGGCATCCAATGAGGCCAGTAGAGAGGAAGCTGGCATCCAATGAGAGGCCAGTAGTGAGGAAGCTGGCATCCAATGAGAGGCCAGTAGTGAGGAAGCTGGCATCCAATGAGGCCAGTAGAGAGGAAGCTGGCATCCAATGAGAGGCCAGTAGTGAGGCAGCTGGGGGGGGGGGTAGGCTGGCACTACCAGGGTGGCACTGGGCCCTCCATGCCAAGCCCACACACTCATTCAGCCTTTCCTTACCCACAGAGACGACAAGAGCTGCCCATTTTAACCCCTCACCCATGTCCCCTGAGAAAGAAGAAACGAACGACAGCGAGAGTAAGGAAATAAAAGTAGTGAGGAGAAAAGAAGAGATGAGGCCTTGTGGTTGGCAGACAGAACGAGAAAGGAGGATGTGGTTGGGCAGCGTTGGGGTGCCCCCTTCAGAAGGGCTTTCTAGGCAACATGCCCTCGTCTTGGCTGCTACATAAAGGAATCTGACTCTTCGTGACTAAGCCAAACCCTCCATTCTCCCCCCCCCTTTCCCCCATCCCGGCTCTAAATTTGTACATGAATGTTGCCATTGTGGCTCCAAAATGCGCAGCTTCTCTTTTGGAGAGGATAAAAGGAGAGAGACAAATAGAGGTGGATTGGCCTGAGGGGTGGAAAGAGGAGGGGTGGTGGGGTGGGTAACTAGCTAGCTACCTCCCTCCCGGGCCCCCTCTCTCTGAGGTTGTGTGTGTTTTTGGTTTTACTATCCATGTGGGTATCAGAAGTCCTTAAGGTGTCAGCATGCTTCAGTTCGGCAGGCGGATAGCTGAAGTCGACAAGGCGAACGGAACGAGTGTGTTTGCATACTCCCTTAAAGACAGTCCCTTGAAAAAAAATTGGGGAAAAAAATGGCAATAGTACAGCTTGTCCATTCTGAGACACCGTAGCCAGTATACACTTCCTCAAGTCAGAGTTAACGGGCCTCGAGAAAAAATGTGCCCGAAAAGCCCCCACATTTTGTGATAGTACGTGTATGAACTCTTCTGAAGTGTTCTGTCTGGGAAGCATGTCCTTTACAAGGATAGTACAAACAAGGACAATTCTGACAATTGGGGACATTTGGCTGGCCCCCACAAGGGAGGGGTTAGGTTTCCAGTTCGGATTCCCTTTAAGGTTAGAATTAGGTTGAGGGCACATATCATTTGAATGGGAATACATGGTTTGGTCCCAACAAGGGAGGGGTTAGGTTTCCAGTTAGAATTAGGTTGAGGGCACATATCATTTGAATGGGAATAGATGGTTTGGTCCCAACAAGGGAGAGGTTAGGTTTCCAGTTAGAATTAGGTTGAGGGCACATATCATTTGAATGGGAATACATGGTTTGGTCCCAACAAGGGAGGGGTTAGGTTTCCAGTTAGAATTAGGTTGAGGGCACATATCATTTGAATGGGAATACATGGTTTGGTCCCAACAAGGGAGGGGTTAGGTTTCCAGTTAGAATTAGGTTGAGGGCACATATCATTTGAATGGGAATACATGGTTTGGTCCCAACAAGGGAGGGGTTAGGTTTCCAGTTAGAATTAGGTTGAGGGCACATATCATTTGAATGGGATTACATGGTTTGGTCCCAACAAGGGAGGGGTTAGGTTTCCAGTTAGAATTAGGTTGAGGGCACATATCATTTGAATGGGAATACATGGTTTGGTCCCAACAAGGGAGGGGTTAGGTTTCCAGTTAGAATTAGGTTTAGGGCACATATCATTTGAATGGGAATACATGGTTTGGTCCCAACAAGGATAGTAAAACAACTCTGTCTGTCTAATACACAGTGTCTTTTTAAGGCCTGATTGACAGACTGGATAACCTCAGACGCCTCCTATCAGGTGACCTGAGACAACAGGACAGGAAGGGAGGAAGCGACAGAGGGAGATGAGGGAGGGGAGTGGAGTTAGCATTAGCACTGCTAATCGCAGGGGCCCAGTTTCATTCCCTTCAGACATGACTGCACCCATTCACGCTGCCCAGTCATTGGGAACCCAATCCCTGCGTTGTCGCAGCCGCCACCGAGTCGCTATCCCTGGCTATCAGAGAGATTTAATCTAGTCTAATAAACAGAGGCTTTAACAAGAGAAGAAGCCCGGGGGCAGGAGGGAGGAAAGAATTCACTATCTGTGTTCAGAAATATTTACTGGAAGTAGGCAGAGAGAGAGAGAGAGAGAGAGAGAGAGAGAGAGAGAGAGAGAGAGAGAGAGACAGAGAGACACAGAGAGCGACAGTATGAAACGATTGAGTATGAACAGAAAGGAGAGAGAGAGACAGACAGACAGAGAGACAGACAGAGAGAGAGACAAAACGATTGAGTATGAACAGAAAGGAGAGACAGAGAGAGAGAGAGACAGAGAGAGAGAGAGAGACAGACAGACAGAGAGAGACAGACAGAGAATGATTACAACAAACCGACAAAAGGAACAGGAGCGCATTAGAAAACAAAGAGGCAGAATAAGGCTGGAGAGAAAGATGGAAGGAGTAAAAGGCAGGGAGGAGGTAGGAGGGGTGGAGAGATGGGCGACAGTAAATCCTCTTAGGAGAGACGAGAGTCAAAGTCTCTTTTAATTGTGATGAAATTATAGAGCGGGCTAATCCTCGCCTGGTGACTGGAGTCATTTTCCACCTGGATTAGATAGTGTAGGGGGGGAAGCAGCACCAGCTCTATGAGCCAGACTCGGCTCCCCCAGTCATTATTTGATTGCAGAATAGCTTATACCAGACAAAACGTGTGTGTTCTACTGCAGGGATCAGGAATTTACATTTATAACAAGGCGTGGTGTTTAAAGTCTATGCAAAGTGCCTTAGTCACCAAACAGACTGGCTCAAAATCAATGTCAAGGGAGGACAAGGTGGGTGAGAGAGGGTGAGAGAGAGGGTGAGAGAGAGGGCTGTGGAGATGGACGGGGGGGGGGGCTCAGAAGAATAAAGGAGAACTTACCGTGCTCGACTCTCGTTCTTTTACCAGAGGGATCGCCAGGGGGGAGTGAAAGGATGACAGGCCAAGAGGGAGAAAGTGAAAAGAACGTTAGTACGAATAGCAACATGTATTGTGACTTAATGCATTGCATACACGAGAAAAATATATTTTTAAATACTTTGGTTTCACATTCAGACAAGTTAATTTAATGAGTGTTTACAGCCACTATGGTATGAGAGTACATGGACATCAGGCCACCCAACTCGTACTCAAACAAAATGAGCACAGAACCAAAATGGCTGTATTTTAGAGCCACAAATGCCCACTGAGCAGGGACAAAATGGCCGCAATATCAAACCACAATGCCTATTGTATGGATCCAAAATGGCCGCAATGCAGTGACACTGCACATTGAGCAGAACCACCTAACTATCCACACCCTTAAGCGCCTCACCTCTGTGCTCCAGGTCGTGGTTGTTCTTCTCGTCCTTGACGGAGGGCAGGTGGGCCTGGCTGCCCAGAGCGCCCAGCGCCAGCAGACCGGAGCCTGCCACGCCAGGGATGGGGGGTATGCCGGGGGCTGTAGGCCCGAGGGGTGCGGGGCATCTGGATGGGTGGCCCACCGTGGGCAGCGTGGGACAGGTGCTGAGCCTGGAGCTGCTGTTGCTGTTGGGGAACAAGACATAGGACAAGTGGGTCGGCTGGGAAGAGACCGGGGACTGGATATACAACACATGAAGGGGGCTTAGTTCAGGTGGGCACAACGTTACACAAACTCTCAGAAATATGTACTGTCTAGAGCTGATGTCAATGCCACATTTCTAACTGCAGAGGTCTAAACGTGGCACTCCACTGGATAACAAGCCCTGGTACTGTGGTTTTCAAATCTCTTCTCCAGGAACCCCATGTTACTATTGTGTTTTAGAACAGAAGTGGTTCACCAAGTCAATGGCTTGATGATTAGTTGACAAGATGAATCAGGTGTGCTAGTTCTGGAAGAGATCAAATATATTAACCGGCTGGGGGTCCCCGAGGAGAGGTTTGGACCGGCTGGGGGTCCCCGAGGAGAGGTTTGGACCGGCTGGGGGTCCCCGAGGAGAGGTTTGAGAAACATTGTCCTAGTACATAAAGTTGTTAGTCTCCCTCCCCAATAACAGTCCTAAACCATGGGAAGCAGGGAGTTGGGGAGTTGAATTAAACTGCAGTTCTCATGTCTCTGTTAAAGACTAGTAGGTAACAACCATCCTTAGCAATAAGAACATCTTCCTCACAAATACCTCAGACTATTATGAGGGCCTGGGACACCCCCGTATCCTTCACACACACACCCCCCGTATCCTTCACACACACACCCCCCGTATCCTTCACACACACACCCCCTGTATCCTTCACACACACACACACACCACACCCCCCCCCCCTCCCCGCATCCTTCACACACACACCCCCCCATATCCTTCACACACACACACCCCTCGTATCCTTCACACACACACACACCCCCCATCCTTCACCCCCCCCGCATCCTTCACAAACCCCCGTATCCTTCACACACCACACCCCCTCCCCGCATCCTTCACACACACCCCCGTATCCTTCACAAACCCCCGTATCCTTCACACACACACACACATACACACCCGTATCCTTCATAAACCCCCGTATCCTTCATAAACCCCCGTATCCTTCACACACACCACAACCCCCTCCCCGCATCCTTCACACACACCCCCCGTATCCTTCACACACACACCCCCGTATCCTTCATAAACCCCTCGTATCCTTCACACACACACCCCCCCGTATCCTTCATAAACCCCCCCTCCCCGCATCCTTCACACACACCCCCGTATCCTTCACACACACCCCCTCCCCCCCGTATCCTTCACACACACCCCCCCTCCCCGTATCCTTCACACACACCCCCCGTATCCTTCACACACGTCGTACTAAAGAAAGTCCAGCTCATTTTATGAACAGGATGCACTTGATACATACTGGATGAACTGCCCCCAAACACCAGCTGTCTGCAGCAATTAGTGAGAAGCACCCGGCAACACAACAACTGTTACCCGTCCAGGCTTCCTACTCGAAGATCTCTATTCTATGTGGACTGTTTTAGCAGACACTACAGACAAGAACATGGACGGGGATGTATTCCCAGAGGGATGCACATAGGGTTAATTTCACACACGGCATGAACGCAGGTGAAAATAAAAACTGCAAACCCTTCAACACCCAACAAGCAAAGCCAGCCGCCCATCTCCTGGCCCCCTGGCAAAGCCTGTTAACAGGCAGAGAGGGCGGGACACAGACACTTAGCCCTCCCAAGAGCCTGTCAACGTTGGAGAGAGAGCGGGAGCAAGAGAGGGCAGAGAGAGAGAGCGAGAGACAGAGAGGAAGAGGGAGAGCGAGACGAGATCGACTCAGGGATCCAGACTAACAGGCGGGAGTTAAATAGCCACTCAGCTGAAAAGGGGAAGCGCGTGCTTTAAAACCAGGTTAAATAACACTTAGCACATCCATCATTTGTCAGTCCCAAACCAATCTATTGACCTTCCTGATAGCTAGCTGGGAGTATTATACCCCTGACCCATACTACTCATTAGAAGGAGAGGAGGGGAAAACACATACACAGAGCTTGTAAGCCTTTTAACAGTAAAGGTTGATCAAGTCTGGTCTCTTAACAATAGGCCTATTATCCAGTAGGCTCATTATCTGGAGCTGAGGGGCTGGCGGTATAGAATGGATGGAACCCACTTAGACAGGCAGGATTGTTCATCAATATTGTGCTGGTGGTGTGTGAGCAGAGGCCTGTTTGTGTTAGGGAGGGAGGAAAAGGTTAGAGCAGAGAAGTCCCTGTTGAGGGTGCCTAATGAGGGAAGCATGCAGAGAAGCATCATCAAGAAGTCTCATTAAGGGCCCACCGAGGCGGACGAGGAGAAGAGTGAGGGATGGGGGAAATAAACGGCCCCCGATTCAATATTCCTGGATAAAGAGGTGACCGACTTCCTTTTACACGTATCTGTTTTCATCTGTGCAAATGACTCCAAATCTTAGCCGGGAGGGGATGAGCAGAGCAGAGACTATTAAAGCTAACAGGGCAAATCACAGCTCCCACAGACAGACTGTTAGTGTTGATTCCAGCTGACTCTATGAAAGAATAACTGGCTGGCAGACTACCTGACTAAAGAGCATAGAAACAAACGAGGCTGGGTTCCAATACTTTAAAGTGCTTCCTTTCCTGCACTGACCTTTTTTTGGATCAAGGAAAGCAAACAAAGGGAAGGAAGCCCATTTTCAGTATCGAGACATCCAATGCATGCTTTAGTTCCTGACTTCCTACCACACAGTGGTTATCTGTTGTTACAAAACCACTTGACATGCTAACAGTGGCAGCAATTCAAACAAACGTCAACCACATCTCTTCTCATTCCCTCCATCCATCCCTCTCCCAAACACTGACCATGAAGGCTGGGTAGACAGCATGTTGCTGTTGCTGTAGGAGTCAAAGAAAAAGGGTGGTAAGAGGACGTAGCTGTGGCTAGGGAAGATCTCAATTGCACACTCAAGTCCTCTCTTCTTCTCAAAACCCATTGAGGAGGTCAGAGGGGAGGGACCTCTGGCTTTCTCATCCAATGGGTTTTAAGGAGACGAAGAGAGAGGACGCAAAGAGTACGCAATTGAGATCTTCCCTAGTTCTAGCTCAGTAATAATGCTAGCTATAGCTCCATGCTTGCTCATGCTAGATATAGCTCCATGCTTGCTAATGCTAGCTATAGCTCCATGCTTGCTCATGCTAGATATAGCTCCATGCTTGCTCATGCTAGATATAGCTCTATGCTTGCTAATGCTAGCTATAGCTCCATGCTTGCTAATGCTAACCACAGGTGCATGCAATGCAGTACAGTTTGAGTGGTAAGGCTATGATAACACAATGTCCAAAGTGAAATGAACTGTGAGAACACATCGTTGGTCAGCAGTATGAGAGTCCTTCAAGGGGGCTGAGGTACCTGCAATGGCTGAGTTTCTTATGCCAGAATCACACAGTGGCGTGTATTAATTTGCTTTCAGGTGTTGAGTAGAAAAATATATTTAAAAATCAATTTAAAAAATACTCATGAAATAAAATAGAGGGATAGGCATACACATACTGACGTATAGGGCAATATACAAGTCTGGTCTTACTAGCAGTCTAATTTCTGTATTCTTTAGACTGTGTAGTGTCCATTTAGCCAGTTTGCTACACTCCACCGAGATGAAAACCAAAGCCATATCTACGAGACATCTAATATGTAAATAATGAGGTACTAAAATGTACACAGAGGTTTGAGCCAATGTGACTGCAGACAAATGCCCTCTGTGTGAAAAAAGGGACACACTCAAACCAAATGGAAATGTGAATTTGACACTCAAATCTGCAGCAAAAAAAAACATGCAAAGTGAACGAGTGGGTCCTCCAATTAGAACATGTTTGGCCCAGAACAACAAAACGGGTGCTGGAATACATGTTTTACATGAATCGTGTGTCCAACAGATGACCATTTACATAGGGTTTACTAGATCAGATATGCAAAAGACCAACAGTAATCCATCTGTTAACCATTGATGTTGCCTTTAGGTACAAATCTGGGATCAGCTTTCCCTGCCCAAATCCCAACTTTAACCATTGGGGTGGAAACTTGTTAAACTGGTCTTAGATCAGTGTCTGGGGAAACTTCATCCTGCCCTGTTAACCTTTATCTAAGAACAAGGCAGTGCTAAAAAAGCTAGTATCTTTACACACAACCTAAGTGAATGGGCACCTAGTTTGTCTACATGGTAAGATTAACAATGAACAGATCCGTGATTACTTTGGAATGGGTTAACGTTCTGGAACACCATGTGCAAACTGTTTGTACACCAACTGTGCTGGTTGCCTGGAGAGCTAGATTAGTGCACCTGTGTTATGTGAAGCAATGGGAAACAGTGTGTAAACTGTTGTCTGTCCAGAGCTATATTACTGTATGAAACCATATAAACAGTTTGTATACAAACTGGCAGGTATGCAGTGTTGTAGTGGGGGTTGTAAACCCTGTTGGAATATGTTGTTTAGTGGAGCGCCCTCTCTCTCAGGTCACTCTGTGCCTGGGGAAGAGGACTGATTAGCAGGTAGTATATCTCCTGAGATAACACTGGCCTGGGGAGGGGAGACTGACTGACTACTGGGAAAGAAAATCTGACCCGGTCAGGGTGATTCGGTCAGGGTGCACTCTGTGTGTGTCGCTCCCTTTCTGGGGGACTGGTTGTGTGTGTCGCTCCCTTTCTGGAGGACTGGTTGTGTGTGTGTCGCTCCCTTTCTGGAGGACTGGGCGTGTGTGTGTCGCTCCCTTTCTGGAGGACTGGTTGTGTGTGTGTCGCTCCCTTTCTGGAGGACTGGTTGTGTGTGTGTCGCTCCCTTTCTGGAGGACTGGTTGTGTGTGTGTCGCTCCCTTTCTGGAGGACTGGTTGTGTGTGTGTCGCTCCCTTTCTGGAGGACTGGTTGTGTGTGTGTCGCTCCCTTTCTGGAGGACTGCTTGTGTGTGTGTCGCTCCTTTCTGGAGGACTGCTTGTGTGTGTGTCGCTCCCTTTCTGGAGGACTGCTTGTGTGTGTGTCGCTCCCTTTCTGGAGGACTGGTTGTGTGTGTGTCGCTCCCTTTCTGGGGGACTGCTTGTGTGTGTGTCGCTCCCTTTCTGGAGGACTGGTTGTGTGTGTGTCGCTCCCTTTCTGGAGGACTGGTTGTGTGTGTGTCGCTCCCTTTCTGGGGGACTGCTTGTGTGTGTGTCGCTCCCTTTCGGGAGGACTGGTTGTGTGTCGCTCCCTTTCTGGAGGACTGGGTGTGTGTCGCTCAATTTCTGGAGGACTGGGTGTGTGTCGCTCCCTTTCTGGAGGACTGGGTGTGTGTCGCTCCCTTTCTGGAGGACTGGGTGTGTGTCGCTCCCTTTCTGGAGGACTGGGTGTGTGTCGCTCCCTTTCTGGAGGACTGGGTGTGTGTCGCTCCCTTTCTGGAGGACTGGTTGTGTGTCGCTCCCTTTCTGGAGGACTGGTTGTGTGTCGCTCCTTTCTGGAGGACTGGGTGTGTGTCGCTCCCTTTCTGGAGGACTGGGTGTGTGTCGCTCCTTTCTGGAGGACTGGGTGTGTGTCGCTCCCTTTCTGGAGGACTGGGTGTGTGTCGCTCCCTTTCTGGAGGACTGGGTGTGTGTCGCTCCCTTTCTGGAGGACTGGGTGTGTGTCGCTCCTTTCTGGAGGACTGGGTGTGTGTCGCTCCCTTTCTGGAGGACTGGGTGTGTGTCGCTCACTTTCTGGAGGACTGGGTGTGTGTCGCTCACTTTCTGGAGGACTGGGTGTGTGTCGCTCCCTTTCTGGAGGACTGGGTGTGTGTCGCTCCCTTTTGGAGGACTGGGTGTGTGTCGCTCCTTTCTGGAGGACTGGGTGTGTGTCGCTCCTTTCTGGAGGACTGGGGTGTGTCGCTCCCTTTCTGGAGGACTGGGTGTGTGTCGCTCACCAATCTCGACCAACCATTTCTGCATGGACCTCATTTTGTGCACGGGGGCATTGTCATGCTGAAACAGGAAATGGACTTCTCTAAAGTGTTGCCAAAAAGTTGGAAGCACAGAATCATCTAGAATGTCATTGTATGATGTAGCAATTTGATTTCCCTTCACTGGAACCAAGGGTCCTGAACCATGAAAAACAGCCCCAGACCATTATTCCTCCTCCACCGAACTTTACAGTTGGCACTATGCAGTCGGGCAGGTAGTGTTCCCCTGGAATCCACCAAATCCAGATTCGTCCATCAGACTGCCAGATGGTGAAGCGTGATTCATATTTCCATTTATCCAGAGTCCAATGGCGGCAAACTTTACACCACTCCAGCTGATGCTTGGCACTGTGCATGGTGATCTTAGTCTTGTGTGCGGCTGCTTGGCCATGGAACCCCATTTCATGAAGCTCCCAACAAACAGTTATTGTGCTGAAGTTGCTTCCAGGGGCAGTTTGGAACTCTGTAGTGAGTGTTGCAACAGAGGACAGACGATTTTTATGCTCCTACAGCACTCGGCGGTCCCATTCTGTGAGCTTGTGTGGCCTACCCCTTCGCAGCTGAGCCTTTGTTGCTCCTAGACCTTTCCACTCCACAATAACAGCACTTACAGTTGAACGGGGCAGCTCTAGCAGGGCAGAAATGAGACGAACTGACTTGTTGGAAAGGTGGCGTCCTATGACAGTGCCACATTGAAAGTCACTGAGCTCTTTAGTAAGGCCATTCTACTGCCAATGTTTGTCTATGAAGATTGCATGGCTGCATGCTCGATTTTATACACCTGACAGGTGTGGCTGAAATAGCCGAATCCACTGATTTGAAGTGGTGTCCACATATGTGTGTGTGTGTGTGTTTGTATATATGCGTCTCTCTTCCTCTTCATCAGGGCTGAGGTAAGTCTATGGATCTTCTTACTCAGACAAATTACTCTGCATTTGTGTCCCTCAGTGTAAAGATGACATAGTTGAGTCCCTTAGGTTTAAAGAAAACAGGGTTAAATGTAAACTTCTGTCACTCTCCCTGTCAATTTAGTTTCTCCCTCTGATAGAAGTTTGTGTGTGATTGTGTGTGTATGTGCCTCCGTTTGACACTGGACATCGTTTAGTCAGACACGCACATCAACTAGCCAAACCCTGCTGGCTTCTGATTACCGTCAGATATTTAATGACCTCCCTCTTCATCCCTCTATCCCTCGCTCTCTCCCCCACACAGTGGCAGCACGGAAATTGATTTCCTGCCATCTCTTCCTCCAACAAATAAAAGCCTGTTTTCATAGTGTTTGTGTGCCAAGCTGCCGAGCTCCACAGTCCTGCCGCTGCTTAATGGCAAAGGCGTGTCTGTCTGTCTGTCCGCTGGACAGTCAAATTAAACCACCTGGTGGCTGGAAGGAGAGGAGGAAGTAATTACCGTGGAAACGGGGGTCACAGTCTTGGCTCATTGCCTTAATTGAATTCCAATATCTGCCTCTGGCCGGCTTGACCCCACCTATGGGGCTGGCTAACTGCTAGCTAAGCGCTAAGGTCTTCAGGATAGCTACTGACAGCTAGGGAGTCAGCTAGCTAACCACTAAGGGCTTCAGGATAGCTACTGACAGTGGTTAGCTAGCTGACCCCCTAGCTAAGTGCTTCAGGATAGCTACTGACAGCTAGTGGGTCAGATAGCTAACCGCTAAGGGCTTCAGGATAGCTACTGATAGCTAGGGGGTCAGCTAACTAACCACTAAGGGCTTCAGGATAGCTACTGATAGCTAGGGGGTCAGCTAACTAACCACTAAGGGCTGCAGGATAGCTACTCACAGCTAGGGGGTCAGATAGCTAACCGCTAAGGGCTTCAGGATAGCTACGGACAGCTAAGGGCATCTTCTAGCTCAAACTAGTAAAAACAGCTAGCATGTTAACTTTATATAATAGGGCGGAAGGAACAATAGATGTTCTAGGAACTTAGGAAGACGAGGTGTTGTCATTTCAGAGTGTTCAGATTCCCAGATGGGTCCGACTGCTCCTAGAAACACACAACACACTGGGCTTCTGGTCACCTCATCAGCAAGCCCCTGGTTAACTGGATCAGGTGTGCACGACTGGAATAGATCAAATAAGTGGAATGGGGAGAGCTTTGACTTTCAGGGTTAAGGGATTACTAGGTACAACCTTATTATGACACAGCCACAACATGGTTAAGTTCTATGGCCTAGTTTCAATAGAGCTCTGAGATGGTGTGTGTGTGTGGGAAGAGGCTATAACAGTAAGTAATCTCAGCTTCAGGACACTACTGGTGAGCCTATAGAGGAATGAGAAGGCTGAGAGGTAGTGTTGAAGACTGCACTGGCTGGAGCCCCTTATCCAATTAAAAACACACTTACTGGGAAAGTGGAATCAGTGCAAAGCCCCATGATCTGATCAGTGTTACCGCTCTAATCTCAGCCAGGTCTTTACGTTACCCTCTCTGTGAACA
>NW_027009092.1:0-55797 GCF_036934945.1 Oncorhynchus masou masou | reverse complement strand
ACTTTCCAGCTCCAACCACTAGGCTACCGCTGTAGAGCGGTCGCATCTACACTTCGGTCCGCAGGTAGTATAACTTTTCATTACATTTCATTATAGTACAACGGTTTGATTTGTCTAATCTTAGCAACTTCTTCTTAGCTAGCTACATAGCCGTCTTTGTATCAAAGATAATTGCGTAATTATCGTATTTCGTCGTCCTAACGTATCTGCCCAGCAGCTAGCTAACGTCCACTAGCACTGTAGAAACTATTACACTCAACGACTCGATTAGTGTAGTGTTAGCTAGCTACATAGTTGTCTTTGCTGTCTTCGTATCCAAGGTAATTGTGTAGTTTAGAGTGTGTAGACTTAGAGTGATTATCTTAATTTACCGAGGTTAGCTAGCCAGCTACTTGTCGTCCTTAACGTAGGAGTTACTGCTAGCTAGCTAGCCAACAGCTAGCCAACGTCTTCCGATTTGAACTTCAACAACCCGGTCAACATTCCGCCTCGCTCCACAGGTAGTATCACACTTTCATTTCACTTCATTACAGTACAACGGTTTGATTTGTTTGATCGTAGCTAGCTAGCTACATAGCCGTCTTTGTATCTAAGACAATTGTGTAGTCTGGAGCGATTTTCTAGGTTAGCTATCCAGCTATTGTCGTTCTTTTAACGTAACGTTACGTAATCAACACTGCTAGCTAGCCAGCTAGCCCCCGAATAGCAGCACTGTAGAAACTATTACACTCGACGGAACGACTTGATTAGTGTAGTGTCAACAACGTAGCCACTGCCAGCTAGCCTACTCCAGCAGTACTGTATCATTTCAATCATTTTAGTCAATAAGATTCTTGCTACGTAAGCTTAACGTTCTGAACATTCGATAAGTGTAGTCCACTTGTCATTCCAATCTCCTTTGCATTAGTGTAGCCTCTTCTGTAGCCTGTCAACTATGTGTCTATCTATCCCTGTTCTCTCCTCTCTGCACAGACCATACAAACGCTCCACACCGCGTGGCCGCGGCCACCTAATCTGGTGGTCCCAGCGCGCACGACCCACGTGGAGTTCCAGGTCTCCGGTAGCCTCTGGAACTGCCGATCTGCGGCCAACAAGGCAGAGTTCATCTCAGCCTATGCCTCCCTCCAGTCCCTCGACTTCTTGGCACTGACGGAAACATGGATCACCACAGACAACACTGCTACTCCTACTGCTCTCTCTTCGTCCGCCCACGTGTTCTCGCACACCCGAGAGCTTCTGGTCAGCGGGGTGGTGGCACCGGGATCCTCATCTCTCCCAAGTGGTCATTCTCTCTTTCTCCCCTTACCCATCTGTCTATCGCCTCCTTTGAATTCCATGCTGTCACAGTTACCAGCCCTTTCAAGCTTAACATCCTTATTATTTATCGCCCTCCAGGTTCCCTCGGAGAGTTCATCAATGAGCTTGATGCCTTGATAAGCTCCTTTCCTGAGGACGGCTCACCTCTCACAGTCCTGGGCAACTTTAACCTCCCCACGTCTACCTTTGACTCATTCCTCTCTGCCTCCTTCTTTCCACTCCTCTCCTCTTTTGACCTCACCCTCTCACCTTCCCCCCCTACTCACAAGGCAGGCAATACGCTTGACCTCATCTTTACTAGATGCTGTTCTTCCACTAACCTCATTGCAACTCCCCTCCAAGTCTCCGACCACTACCTTGTATCCTTTTCCCTCTCGCTCTCATCCAACACTTCCCACACTGCCCCTACTCGGATGGTATCGCGCCGTCCCAACCTTCGCTCTCTCTCCCCCGCTACTCTCTCCTCTTCCATCCTATCATCTCTTCCCTCTGCTCATACCTTCTCCAACCTATCTCCTGATTCTGCCTCCTCAACCCTCCTCTCTTCCCTTTCTGCATCCTTTGACTCTCTATGTCCCCTATCCTCCAGGCCGGCTCGGTCCTCCCCTCCCGCTCCGTGGCTCGACGACTCATTGCGAGCTCACAGAACAGTGCTCCGGGCAGCCGAGCGGAAATGGAGGAAAACTCGCCTCCCCTGCGGACCTGGCATCCTTTCACTCCCTCCTCTCTACATTTTCCTCCTCTGTCTCTGCTGCTAAAGCCACTTTCTTCCACTCTAAATTCCAAGCATCTGCCTCTAACCCTAGGAAGCTCTTTGCCACCTTCTCCTCCCTCCTGAATCCTCCTCCCCCTCCCCCTCCTCCCTCTCTGCAGATGACTTCGTCAACCATTTTGAAAAGAAGGTCGACGACATCCGATCCTCGTTTGCTAAGTCAAACGACACCGCTGGTTCTGCTCACACTGCCCTACCCTGTGCTCTGACCTCTTTCTCCCCTCTCTCTCCAGATGAAATCTCGCTTCTTGTGACGGCCGGCCGCCCAACAACCTGCCCGCTTGACCCTATCCCCTCCTCTCTTCTCCAGACCATTTCCGGAGACCTTCTCCCTTACCTCACCTCGCTCATCAACTCATCCCTGACCGCTGGCTACGTCCCTTCCGTCTTCAAGAGAGCGAGAGTTGCACCCCTTCTGAAAAAACCTACACTTGATCATTCCGATGTCAACAACTACAGACCAGTATCCCTTCTTTCTTTTCTCTCCAAAACTCTTGAACGTGCCGTCCTTGGCCAGCTCTCCCGCTATCTCTCTCAGAATGACCTTCTTGATCCAAATCAGTCAGGTTTCAAGACTAGCCATTCAACTGAGACTGCTCTTCTCTGTATCACGGAGGCGCTCCGCACTGCTAAAGGTAACTCTCTCTCCTCTGCTCTCATCCTTCTAGACCTATCGGCTGCCTTCGATACTGTGAACCATCAGATCCTCCTCTCCACCCTCTCCGAGTTGGGCATCTCCGGTGCGGCCCACGCTTGGATTGCGTCCTACCTGACAGGTCGCTCCTACCAGGTGGCGTGGCGAGAATCTGTCTCCTCGCCACGCGCTCTCACCACTGGTGTCCCCCAGGGCTCTGTTCTAGGCCCTCTCCTATTCTCGCTATACACCAAGTCACTTGGCTCTGTCATAACCTCACATGGTCTCTCCTATCATTGCTATGCAGACGACACACAATTAATCTTCTCCTTTCCCCCTTCTGATGACCAGGTGGCGAATCGCATCTCTGCATGTCTGGCAGACATATCAGTGTGGATGACGGATCACCACCTCAAGCTGAACCTCGGCAAGACGGAGCTGCTCTTCCTCCCGGGGAAGGACTGCCCGTTCCATGATCTCGCCATCACGGTTGACAACTCCATTGTGTCCTCCTCCCAGAGCGCTAAGAACCTTGGCGTGATCCTGGACAACACCCTGTCGTTCTCAACCAACATCATGGCGGTGGCCCGTTCCTGTAGGTTCATGCTCTACAACATCCGCAGAGTACGACCCTGCCTCACACAGGAAGCGGCGCAGGTCCTAATCCAGGCACTTGTCATCTCCCGTCTGGATTACTGCAACTCGCTGTTGGCTGGGCTCCCTGCCTGTGCCATTAAACCCCTACAACTCATCCAGAACGCCGCAGCCCGTCTGGTGTTCAACCTTCCCAAGTTCTCTCACGTCACCCCGCTCCTCTGCTCTCTCCACTGGCTTCCAGTTGAAGCTCGCATCCGCTACAAGACCATGGTGCTTGCCTACGGAGCTGTGAGGGGAACGGCACCGCAGTACCTCCAGGCTCTGATCAGGCCCTACACCCAAACAAGGGCACTGCGTTCATCCACCTCTGGCCTGCTCGCCTCCCTACCACTGAGGAAGTACAGTTCCCGCTCAGCCCAGTCAAAACTGTTCGCTGCTCTGGCCCCCCAATGGTGGAACAAACTCCCTCACGACGCCAGGACAGCGGAGTCAATCACCACCTTCCGGAGACACCTGAAACCCCACCTCTTCAAGGAATACCTAGGATAGGATAAACCAATTTGTAAGTCGCTCTGGATAAGAGCGTCTGCTAAATGACTTAAATGTAAATGTAATACAGGTGCGAGTGAACATCGATCTCCCAACAAGCTAATTCGCCCGGCAACCAGACAGGGTGCGTTCCAGGACACCGGAAACACACTCCAGGACAGAAACACAGGTAAACACAGACTCAGGAAGCGGGATTCGTGACAATACCCCCCCTCCGACGAACGCCACCGGGCGGACTACCTGGAGCGCCAGGGTGGAGGCGGTAGAATTCACGAAGCAGGTCGTCATCAAGGATCTGACGCCGAGGAATCCAACTCCTCTCCTCTGGACCATATCCTTCCCAATCCACGAGATATTGGAAACCTCGACCCCGCCGTCTGGAATCCATTATGCGGCGCACCTTGTAGGCAGGACCACCTCCGATCATTGGAGGAGGAGGACGAGGAGGAGGGGGCAACAGAGGACTGAGGAGAACCGGCTTGAGGCAGGAGACATGAAAGGTGGGGTGTACTCAAAGCGTTGCCGGCAATTTGAGTCGCACCACAACAGGGTTAATGATTCTCTCCACCACAAACGGACCAATGAACTTTGGTGACAGTTTCCTCGACTCAGTCTGTAGAGGAAGATCCCGTATAGCCAACCAAACCTTATCTCCGAAGGTATAAGCGGGAGCAGGAATACGGTGATGATTCGCCTGGATCTGATACCGGTCAGAAACTCTAAGGAGGACCTTCCTGGCCCGATGCCAGGTCCGGTGGCAACGACGAATGTGGGCCTGGACAGAAGGAACCGAAAGATCCTTCTCCTGAGAAGGAAACAAGGGAGGTTGGTATCCGTACAGGCATTGGAAGGGGCCATCCCAGTGGCAGATGAAGGAAGGGTATTATGGGCATACTCGACCCAGGGTAATTGAGATGACCAAGAGGTGGCATCAGAGGAGACAAGACAACGCAGTGTGGACTCCATCTTCTGGTTGTCTCTCTCCGCCTGACCATTAGATTGTGGGTGAAATCCAGAAGTGAGACTGACTGTAGCTCCAATAGCCAAACAGAAGGATCTCCAGACAGCAGAGGTAAACTGAGGACCACGGTCAGAAACAATGTCACTGGGCAATCCGTGGACCCTGAAAACCTCCCTAACCAGGATCTCGGACGTCTCCGTGGCAGATGGAAGCTTGGAGAGAGGGACAAAATGAGCAAACTTGCTGAATCTGTCCACAATGGTCAGAATGACCGTGTTCCCAACAAAAGGGGGCAATCACGTGACAAAATCCAGGGCCAGATGCGACCAAGGTCGCCGAGGAATAGGTAGGGGGTGAAGAAGCCCAGAGCTGGGCCGATTGGTACTTTTGTTCTGAGCACAAACAGGACAT
The DNA here is from genome assembly GCF_036934945.1 of Oncorhynchus masou masou. Classification (NCBI taxonomy): domain Eukaryota; kingdom Metazoa; phylum Chordata; class Actinopteri; order Salmoniformes; family Salmonidae; genus Oncorhynchus; species Oncorhynchus masou. Next base: position 50,556 of record NW_027009092.1, on the reverse strand, counting down.
GCGGCAACAAACCTCCGGGTATCTTCTCCCATGGCAGGCCACCAAAATCGTCTGCGCAGTAGCGCCATAGTCCGAGCAACGCCAGGGTGACAAGCTATCTTGCTGGCGTGGGACCACTGAAACACAGCCGAAAGGACCGTCTCAGGCACGAACAACTGACCGGGTGGTAACGGCTCCCACGACAAGGTTCTGGGGAAGAATCGTCTGTCTTGGCCCCACTCTCATCCGTCTTGGAAAACATCCGGAACAAGTCGTCCGCCTTGCCATTCTTCGACCCAGGTCGGAACGTCAGGGAAAAATTGAAGCGTCCAAAAAACAAAGCCCACCTGGCCTGACGGGAGTTGAGACGTTTAGCCGATTGCACGTAAGCCAGATTCTTGTGGTCAGTCCAGACCACAAAAGGTTGCTCCGCTCCCTCCAACCAGTGACGCCACTCCTCCAAGGCAAGCTTCGCAGCGAGAAGCTCCCGGTTACCCACATCGTAGTTTCTCTCAGCTGGTGAAAGACAACAAGAGTAGAAGGCGCAGGGATGGAGTTTACCGTCAGTGGAGCTACGCCGGGACAGGATGGCGCCCACCCCCACATCAGACGCGTCCACCTCAACAACAAACTGACGGGAAGTGTCAGGTTGAGAGAGAATCGGCGTGTTGGTGAATCGGCTCTTCAAGTTCAGAAATGCTCGGTCTGCCTCAGGAGTCCAACAGAAAATTCTGGTGCAAGACGTCAGAGCAGTTAAAGGGGCGGCCACCCGGCTGTAATCACGGATAAACCTCCGATAGAAGTTCGCAAATCCCAGGAATCTCTGGAGCTGCAATCTCGTACCGGGCCGGGCCCAATCCCGAACCGCCCAAACCTTCTTTTGGTCCATCTTGATCTCACCCCTGGAGATGATGTACCCGAGGAAGGATGTAGTGTGGGCGTGAAAATCACACTTCTCTGCCTTCACAAACAGAAGGTTCTCCAATAACCGCTGCAGGACCTGCTTAACATGCTGGATGTGGCTGGAAAGCTCCTTGGAGAAAATCAGGATGTCGTCCAGGTAAACGAACACAAACAGACCGATCATATCCCTCAGCACGTCATTCACCAAACTTTGGAACACTGCTGGAGCGTTGGAAAGTCCAAACGGCATCACCTGGTACTCGAAATGTCCCATAGGTGTATTGAATCCAGTCAAATATTGAATCCACTCGTCCCCCTCTTTGATCCGAACCAGATGATACGCATTGCGTAGATCAAGCTTCGTAAACACAGTAGCACCCTGTAAAGAATCGAAAGCGGAGCTCATCAAGGGCAAGGGGTACTTGTTCTTGACCGTAATATCATTCAACCCCTGATAATCAATACACGGTCAAAGAGAGCCATCCTTCTTACTCACAAAAAAAATCCAGCTCCCAGGGGTGATGACGAGGGACGAATGAGACCTGCAGCAAGAGACTCCTTTATGTAGGGCTCCAGGGCTTCCCGCTCAGGTCGAGAAATACTGTATAACCGTCCCTTGGGAAAGGCAGCTCCATGGAACAGCTTAATTGTACAATCATTAGGTCGGTGGGGAGGAAGTGACTGAGCTTTCTGCTTACTGAACACCTCACCCAACTCGTGATATGTTTCAGGAACCAGGGACAAAAACACAAAATACAATGACCAAGGCGTGACAGCGAGAGGAAAGTTGATCATTTATCATTCTGCAGTCCTACACCTGTCAATCAACTGAAAAGCATCCTACTGCACCCTGCTTATTAATAATGTGGTACCACAAGACCATTCATAAGGTCTCTAATGCACTGATACTGGTTCAGATCATTCAGTGCTTTCAGGTTGTGTTCATTGTCACAATACCTAAAAGCATCCTACTGCACCCTGCTTATTAATAATGTGGTACCACAAGACCATTCATAAGGTCTCTAATGCACTGATACTGGTTCAGATCATTCAGTGCTTTCAGGTTGTGTTCATTGTCATAATACCTAAAAGCATCCTACTGCACCCTGCTTATTAATAATGTGGTACCACAAGACCATTCATAAGGTCTCTAATGCACTGATACTGGTTCAGATCATTCAGTGCTTTCAGGTTGTGTTCATTGTCATAATACCTAAAAGCATCCTACTGCACCCTGCTTATTAATAATGTGGTACCACAAGACCATTCATAAGGTCTCTAATGCACTGATACTGGTTCAGATCATTCAGTGCTTTCAGGTTGTGTTCATTGTCATAATACCTAAAAGCATCCTACTGCACCCTGCTTATTAATAATGTGGTACCACAAGACCATTCATAAGGTCTCTAATGCACTGATACTGGTTCAGATCAATCAGTGCTTTCAGGTTGTGTTCATTGTCATAATACCTAAAAGCATCCTACTGCACCCTGCTTATTAATAATGTGGTACCACAAGACCATTCATAAGGTCTCTAATGCACTGATACTGGTTCAGATCATTCAGTGCTTTCAGGTTGTGTTCATTGTCATAATACCTAAAAGCATCCTACTGCACCCTGCTTATTAATAATGTGGTACCACAAGACCATTCATAAGGTCTCTAATGCACTGATACTGGTTCAGATCATTCAGTGCTTTCAGGTTGTGTTCATTGTCATAATACCTAAATGTAGGCTAGATGTAGGCCTAATGAAAAATAATATAGTAACTCATATTTAAATGTAGCAATTTAACAACAAACACGTTTACCCTGCGCAACTTTTATAGCATTCCATTGCTTCGTTGGTCAATTAGTTTGTAAGTGATTTCTGTTTTTCGAATGGTTGTCAATTCTTCTTGGGTCTTCTTCTTAACTTTTCTCATCACTGTCTGTCCTGTGCAACTATTTGCAATGCATCAGTGCTACAATGTTATCATAACTGGCCAAAAGTGGCCACATCAATGCACTTTCTCTCCTCAACATACACCGAAATGGATTTTCTGTGATGTAGGCCTGTTTAACATTCAGCAATGAGCAAGACCAAGCCTGCTTCTTTCCCACGAATAAGCTATTAGGCCTGGTATAAAAAATGATGCTAAATACATTTCCTTTTACTTTTCCTGCGATTTCACATGAAGAGGAATGGCTTATTGCAAAGAGGCTTGCTTAGCCTATAGCCCAGGGGTACGCAACCCTGTTCCTGGAGTTTTTTTTTGTTCCAACTAGGCACCACACCTGACCAACTGAGCTAATTGATCAGTTCAATGATTGCCTAAATTCAACACACCTGGTCTTCCAGGTTGGTTAAATTAAAAACATCATTTTCTGTGCTGTATGCTTTTACGTTCAGCAATTAGAAAGACTGAGTCTGTTGTTTCCCCTAATAGACCAATTATAAAAAAATGATGATAAATGTCCTATAGCTTTTACTATTGTTTTTCCTGGCCTATTATGCCGTAGAGGCTTGTGTATCCTATAGCCCAGGGGTAGACAACCCTGTTCCTGGAGTGCTGCAGCTACTGCAGGATTCTGTTACAACTAGGCACCACACCTGACCAACTGAGCTGTTCAATGATTGCCTAAAGTCAACACACCTGGTCTTCCAGGTCCGTTAAATCAAAAACATGAAGTGCCTGCTGCACTCCAGGACCACATTTACCTGCTATAGCCTGTTGTGCAAGGGAATAGATGGAAGAGAGAGTGATGTGTAGCCGAAGTAAGAAGCTACATTTTAGGGTTATAGGTTTAAATTTACCAGTCAAGTAAAAATTTAATTTAAAAAAGATTATGAAACAGCAGATCTGTAGTGAGTTACTCCAGGCCACGCTCCCGGGCACACGAAGCTCCGCTGTTAATAGGCCTATGTTTGTAAACAAGAACATGATTATACCTGTGCTACAACAACACAGTGCAATAAGGAATGTATTATTGTCCCTAGGCTGTAAACTGCAGTGATGTAGGCAAATTTGAAAAAACGCTCATTCTGAAATAACTGCCTGCTAAGCAACCATTTGGTCCGTTTGGGTATATTCTCAACAGTTTAGAAGGCCCAGAAAGGTACCTTACCAGGCCACTCATATAATACATTTTGTCAGGATGTAGCCCAGTTTTGGAACCAAAAATCTCTAATTTGGACTCATCACACCAAAGGACAGATTTCCACCGGTCTAATGTCCATTGAGTGTGTTTCTTGGCCCAAGCAAGTCTCTTCTTCTTATTGCTTTCCCTTAATACTGGTTTCTTTGCAGCAATTCGACCATGAAGGCCTGATTTAGAAACTATCTGAACAGTTTAATGTTTTATTCATTTCACCTTTATTTAACTAGGCAAGTCAGTTAAGAACAAATTCTTATTTACAATGGGTCTGCCTTTCCTGTGGCGGTCCTCATGAAAGCCAGTTTCATCTTAGCGTTTGATGGATTTAGCGACTGTAGTTAAAAACGTTCAATGTTCTTGAAGTTTTCCGGATTGATTGACGTTCATGTCTTAACCAAAACACTTTTATCACGGCAACTGGTTTGATACCTTCACCTCTGAACGTGAAAAATGTAATTATATTGTTTTGGTATGTCATCCTAAGGGTTGAAAGAGATAAAATGTTGCATTTTTTACTTTGACAAAATCCATTTTTATATTCTAATGTAGGAACTGGGTCCTACAGTTTGAACTCCAGCTGTCTCTGGCTCCATATCCACCCCGCACGGCCATCTACAGTGCCTTGCAAAAGTATTTATGCCCTTTGGCATTTTTCCTTGTAAGGGTTGTCGTTGGTGGAAGAAGGATCGGACCAAAGCGCAGCGTGGTAAGTGTTCATGATGATTTATTCAAAATGAACTGATCACTGAAATACAAAACAATAAACGATGTGAACAAAACGAAAACCGAAACAGTACCCTGTGGCCCAAACACTCACATGGAAACAAACACCCACAAACCAAAAGTGAAACCCAGGCTACCTAAGTATGATTCTCAATCAGAGACAACTAACGACACCTGCCTCTGACTGAAAACCATACTAGGCCGAACACAAAAACCAACATAGAAAAACAAACATAGACTGCCCACCCCAACTCACGCCCTGACCATACTAAAACAATGAATAAAATAACAGAACTATGATCAGAACGTGACAGTACCCCCCACACCCCTCCCCCAAAGGTGCGGCCGCAAAACCTGAACCTGTAGGGGAGGGTCTGGGTGGGCTTCTGTCCACGGTGGGGCGGGACGTGGGCCCCACTTCACCACAGTTTTGTCCGCCTCCTCAACCGCCCCCGTGGCCTCTTACGAGCGGCAACCCTCGCCGCCGACCTCCGACTGGGGACCCTAGCCATGGGTCCCGAATGAACGTGACATTCCTATTTTAATTTAAATGGATTTTTAATGGGTTCCATGTAATGGACATACACAAAATAGTTGGTGAAGTGAAAAAAAAACTTGTTTTAAAAGATTTAAATAAACTAAACAAAAACGGAAAACTAGTACGTGCATACAGTTGAAGTCAGAAGTTGCACCATAGCCAAATACATTTAAACTCAATTTCACAATTCCTAACATTTAATCCAAGAAATATTCCATGTTTTAGGTCAGTTCGGATCACCACTTTTTTTTAAGAATGTGAAATGTCAGAATAATAGTAGAGAAAATTATTTATTTCAGCTTTGATTTCTTTCGTCACATTCCCAGTAGGTCAGGAATGTACATACCCTCAATTCGTATTTGGTAACCTTGCCTTTAAATTCTTTAACCCGGGTCAAAAGCTTCAGATAGCCATCCAAAAGCATCCCACAAGAAGCTGGGTGAACTTTGGCCCATTCCCCCTGACAGAGCTGGTGTAACTGAGTCAGGTTTGTAGGCCTCCTTGCTCGCACACAGTTTTTCAGTTCTGCCAACAAATTTTATATGGGATTGAGATCAGGACTATGTGATGTACACTCCAATACCTTGACTTTGTTGTCCTTAAGACATTTTGCCACAACTTTGGAAGTATGCTTGGGATCATTGTCCATTTGGAAGACCCATTTTCAACCAAGCTTCAACTTCCTGACTGATGTCTTGAGTTGTTGCTTCAATATATCCACATAATTTTGCTGCCTCATCATGGCATCTATTTTGTGAAGTGCACCAGTCCCTCCTGCAGCAAAGCACACCCATAACATGATGCTGCCACCCCCTTGCTTCACAGTTGGGACGGTATTCTTCGGCTTGCAAGCATCCCCCTTTATTCTCCCAACATAACTATGCTCATTATGGCCAAACAGTTATATTTTTGTTTCATCAGACGAAAGGACATTTCTCCAAAAAGTATGATCTTTCTCCCCATTTGAAGTTACAAACCATAGTCTGCCTTTTTTATGGCGGTTTTGGAGCAGTGGCTTCTTCCTTGCTGCATGGCCTTCAGATTATGTTGATATAGGACTCGTTTTACTGTGGGTATTGATACTTTTGTACCTGTTTCCTCCAGCATCTTCGGAAGGTCCTTTGCTGTTGTTCTGGGATTGATTTGAACCTTTCACATCAAAGTAAGTTCATCTTTAGGCGACAGAACTCGTCTGTTTCTGAGTGGTTTGACGGCTGCGTGGTCCCATGGTGTTTATACTTGCGTACTATTGTTTGTACAGGTGAACGTGGTGCCTTCAGGCATTTGGAATTTTTTTCCCAAGGATGAACCAGACTTGTGGAGGTCTACAATAATTTTTCTGAGGTCTTGGCTGATATATTTTGATTTTCCCATGATGTCAAGCAAAGAGGCATTGAGATTGAAGGTAGGCCTTGAAATATATCCACAGGTACACCTCTAATTGACTTGAATTATGTCAATTAGCCTATCAGAAGCTTCTAAAGCCATGGCATCATTTTCTGGAATTTTCCAAGCTGTTTAAAGGCTTCAGGTCTCTCTCTCGCTCTCTCTCTCTCTCTCTCTCGAGATGTTCGGTTCTGCTCTGGTTGGGCCACTAAAGGACATTCAGAGACTTGTCCCGAAGGCACTCTTGCGTTGTCTTGACTGTGTGCTTAGGGTTGTTGTCCTATTGGAAGGTGAACCTTCGCCCCAGTCTGAAGTCCTGAGCTCTCTGGAGCATGATTTCATGAAGGATATCTCTGTACTTTGCTCCGTTCATCTTTGCCTCACTCGTCTCCCAATCCCTGCTGCAGAAAAACATCCATACAGCATGATGCTGCCACCACCATGCTTCACCGTAGGGATGATGTCAGATTTCCTCCAGATGTGACTCTTGCCTTTCAGGCCAAATTGTTCAATCTTGGTTTCATCAGAACAGAGAATCTTGTTTCCCGAGCATAACGATGGTGATAGGTGTGCGTAATGAGAAGCAGCCTGGTGACCTTGAGTGCCAGAAAGGGGGAGCATAAGCAGACATGTCAGTGGGGGTGCTTTGCTGGTGACACTGTCTGTGATGTATTTAGTATTCAAGGCACACTTAACCAGCATGGCTACCACATCATTCTGCAGCGATACGCTATCCCATCTTGTTACTGGAACTATCATTTGTTTTTCAACAGGACATTGACGCAACACACCTCCAGGCTGTATAATAGCTATTTCAACAAGGAGACTGATGTAGTGCTGCATCAGATGACTTTGCCTCCATAATCACAATCTCAACCAAATTTAGATGGTTTGGGTTGAGTTGGACCGCAGAGTGAAGGAAAAGCAGCCAACAAGTGCTCAGAAATAGAGGAACTCCTTCAAGACGGTTGGGAAAGCATTCCAGATGAAACTGGTTGAGAGAAAGCTGTGCAAAGCTGTCATCAAGGAAAAGGGTGGCTTTGAATAATTTAAAATATATTGAGTAGGTGTCCAAACTTATGACTGGTACTGTACATACTAACAATAGAAGGTATAGACACTGAGCATACCTGTCACACCCTGGTCGAAATATATTGTGTTTGTCTTTATTTATTCGGTCAGGCCAGGGTGTGACATGGGTTTATTGTGGTGTGTTTTGTCTTGGGGTTTTGTTAGGTATTGGGTGTGTGGTTTAGTGGGGGTGTCTAGCATAGTCTATGGCTGTCTGGAGTGGTTCTCAATCAGAGGCAGGTGTTTATCGTTGTCTCTGATTGAGAACCATATTTAGGCAGCCATATTCTTTGAGTATTTTGTGGGTGATTGTTCCTGTCTCTGTGTTTGTTGTCACCAGATAGGGGTATAGGTTTTCACGTTCCATTTGTTGTTTTTGTATTATTCGTTTTTCATCCGTCATTAAACATGTATCAAGAATACCACGCTGCATTTTGGTCTGACTCCTTCACCAGACGAGAACCGTTACAATACCAAACATTAGGATCACCTTCGTAATATTGAAGTGCATCCCCCCCCCCCCCCCTTTGCCCTCGGGACATGGACTCAAGAAGGTTTCGAAAGTGATGCTGGCCCATGTTGACTCCAATGCTTCCCACAGTTATGTCAAGTTGGCTGGATGTCCTTTGGGTGGTGGACCATTCTTGATACACATGGGAAACGGTTGAGAGTGAGAAACCCAGCTGTTATTGACATAAAACCAGTTCACCTGGCACCTACTACCGTATCCCGTTCAAAGGCACTTCAATATTTTGTCTTGTCCATTCACCCTCTGAATGGCAGACATATACACAATCCATGTCTCAATTGTCTCAAGGCTAAAAAAAATCCTTTAATCGGTCTCCTCCCCTTTATCTACACTGACTGAGGTGGATTTAAATAGTGACATAAATAAGGGATCATAGTTTTCACCTGGATTAACCTGGTCAGTCTACATCATGGAAAGAGTTCTTAATTTTTGACTGGTACTGTATATCATTTTAAATTTCACTGTTTTGACCAGCAACATAATGTTCTGAACCTGTTCAGCCAGCAAAAAGTGCTAGTTTATATTGTTGCATTCTGTTCCCTTTTTAACCTGTGAAATCAACTGTTTTTTTACATTCAGCTCATTAAATTACTTCACCAATCAGAGTGGATAGAGCAGACAAGCTACTTGTTTACATGCGTGATGGAGAGTAAATGTAGCCTATGGTGCAAGATATGACTGAAATTTTGTGGGTGGGGTTGAGAGAGGGTTGAGGATGTGCATCTTGTTATGACATGTATCATATAAATTAGGTCCACATAATTATACCTAGGAGGAACTTCTACAGAGGAACTTTTAACCTCTTGGTACTAGGGGGCGGTATTTTCCTTTTTGGGAAAAAAAACGTTCATGTTTTAAACGGGATATTTTGTCAGGAAAAGATGCTAGAATATGCATATAACTGACAGCTTTCGATAGAAAACACTCTAACACTCTAGTGAAAAACAAATTGTCCCGACGGATATATTATCGAATAGATATTAGAAAACACCTTGGGGATGGATTCTAAACAACGTTTGCCATATTTCTGTCGATATTATTGAGCTAATTCGGCGTTGTGTTGACCGCAATTTCTGGGCGATTTTTCAGCCAAACGTGAAGAACAAACGGAGCGCCTACAAAAATAATATTTTGTGAAAAAATAACTTTGGCTGTCTACCTGGGAGTCTCGTGAGTCCATCAAAGGTAAACGATTTAATTTGATTGCTTTTCTGATTTCCGTGACAAGGTTGCCTGCTGCTAGCAAGGCATAATGCTATGCTAGGCTATCGATAAACTTACACAAATGTTTGTCTAGTGTTGGCTGTAAAGCATATTTTGAAAATCTGAGATGACAGGGTGATTAACAAAAGGCTAAGCTGTGTCTCAATATATTTCATTTGTCATTTTCATGAATAGGAATATTTTCTAGGGATATTTATGTCCGTTGCGTTATGCTAATTGGTTCCAGGCGATGATTACGCTCCCGCATGCGGGTTTGGGAGTCACAAAAGGTTTTAATATCCTTTGAGCTAGCTAGCTAGGTAACAAGCTTGTGTCTGCAGAGTGGCACCACAATTAAAAAAACATCATACCTTTTTGTAGTTAATAAATCCAACACAAAATGTAATAAGTAGGCCAATAGTATCCTTAAGTAACAGTTCATCCATTCTTCTGTAGATAATTTACAAATCTATCTTCTGAATCAAGCCTTTTCAGCTTGCAGACAGACACTGGAAGATATTTCTGAGTGACAGTGAGAGCTTCGCATAGGCACTTTGTTGTGTTTTGTTGTGAGACTAGAAAAAAAATGCCTGGAACGTAAAATAACGTTAGTAACCAGTTCCCATTTCCCATGCTTTTAAAATAACGCTTCTGTTCCAGAACACTATGGATAACTTTTGTTCCAGGTTCGATTTCTGTTCCTTGAAAATGGTTGTTATTTTCCAGTTTTCGGTTCTTGTCCCTGATCCGGTTCCAACCCATGCACAAACAAAGACAGAGTATGGGGAACATGTTCACAGACCTCTATAGGACCCAAACCCAAAAGTGTATTTGCACAGAATTACGTACACACACACACACACACACACGGTGAAGGGAGACACATCACAGGGATTCATTTTGGGGTATAGGATTTTTTTTCAACAAAAACCAATTACAACACATGGCTGCAAATTGGGTGCCAGCCAGATATCCCCTGTACACCAGAGCCAGAGAGAAGGGGAGAAAAATGGAATGAAAGAAAGAAGGAGCAGAGCAAACCCTCAGCAACAGAGAGAGGACAAAGAGAAACAGATGGAAGGGGAGAAGAAGAGAGAGAGCAGAATGATGGGATGGACATTCTTGAAACTCTTTAAAATACTGTCTCTAAAATCTGATACAGAAGGGAACAGAATCATGGCATCTCCCATTAGATTATTTTCTGGTAGGGGAACTGAATCAACATCCACTGTTGTCAAATAAAAAAATCACCATAACCAGTCAGTCTGCGCATGGTTGGCTGTAGCTCGCACTCAGATGTCAAGCTGCGGTACTTATTCAGAGGAATAATGTTTACTTGTGCAGTGTCTAGTTTGAACTTTAGCTTTGTGCCTTGTGTTCCTATCTCAATGTCGGCAAAGGCTTGCTCTGTCTCTGATATTTGACTTTTCTGTGTCACTGAATCAATAATCAGTTCATCAGCATTTGACTCTTTGATTGACATTTCATCTTCACTCACTGTGTGTACTGTTTTCCCACGGTAAGCTCTTACCACATTTAGTACACTGTTACACTGGGCTGTCAAGCTCACAGAAGAGTCATCTAAGCTCACAACATTCAACACACTGTTTGGACGCTACAGGTTCCGTCACCTGCCTTTTGGGATTATCTCAGCGCAAGACGATTTTCAGCAAAATGTTGACGAAGTGTACGAAGGCCTCGACGGAGTTGTGGCAATTGCGGACAACATCCCTGTCTATGGTTGAACCAAAGAGGAGCACGACCGAAACATCCGCGCGATTCTGCAAAGGTCCCGCGAGAGAGGATCCGGCTCAACCCCGAGAAGAGCACAGTCGGCACTACAGAGGTCAGCTACTTCGGACATCTTCTCACAGCGGATGGAATCAAGCCAGATCCACAGAGATCTCAGCCATAAAAGAAATGGAGCCACCAAACAACCGTGCAGAGCTGGAAACAGTGCTTGACATGGTCAACTACTAAGCCAAGTTCGCACCCAGCCTCTCCAATGCTAATGCACCCCTGCGTCAACTGCTGAAGCAGTCCAGTGAGTTTCTCTGGGACAAACAACACGACATTCCAGAATGTGAAAGACTTGATCATGAGAGAACCAGGACCAATTCTTGCCTACAACGACCCCAAGTGGACGCGTCGAAGTATGGACTAGGTGCCCATCGGCTACGCTTCCAATTCTCTCAGGGACTGTGAAATCAACTACGCTCAAATCGAAAAGGAGCTCTACGCCATTCTGTTCGTATGTAAACGTTTCCATCAGTAAGTATATGGATGACAAGTCATTGTGGAATCTGACCACAAGCACCTTGAGTCAATCCCGAGGAAACCACTAGCCGCAGCCCAGCCAAGGCTACAGAGAATGATCCTTCAACTACATAATACGACTTCGCAATCACTCACTGTCCAGGCAAAGACATCACTGCTGCAGACACACTCTCCAGGAAGTTTCTTACCTATAAGGACAGCAGCCTCAGTGAAGGTATGCATGCAAGTGTACACTGTGTACAGCAACCTACCAGTTAGTGACACAAAACTGAAGGAGATCCAAGCAGAAACAGAAAAAGACAGAGAGCACTGGACATTTTGTTTTGGGCCGGAATGTGCAAACAAATTAAGGATATTGTTGGTAAAAGCACCATATGTCTTGAATGACGCCCCAAAAACACCAAAGAGCCAATGTTACCACGCTGTATCCCAGACCGACCCTGGTAGGTTGTGGCAACCAATCTGTTCACCTGGAACAACGAGGACTACTTCGTAACAGTGGATTACTACAGCAGATACTTTGAACTTTACAAGCTTCACAGCACCACATCTGCAGCTGTGATACACAAGCTGAAAAAAGCCTTTGCCAGGCATGGTATTGTAGAGACTTTAATATCTGACAATGGGCCCTGTTACAAATCAAATGAGTTTGAATCCTTCACAAAAGCATGGGAGTTTACACATGTCACCACCAAGCCCATATTACCCTCAAAGTAATGGCCTTGCTTAAAAATCTGTGCAGATTGCTAAATCACTCATGGACAAAGCAAACGCAGACAAGAGAGACCCCTACCTCAGTATCCTTGAATACCGCAACACTCCAGTGGACAACTTCAAATCACCAGCCCAGCTTTTGATGAGTCGTAGACTTCGCTCAAGCCTTCCCAGAACCAACCAGCAGCTGCAACCTGAGGTCGTCAGCTACAAGGAAATGCATGAAAAATGTGCACAGAGACACAACAACAACAGCGATACTACGACAGGTCAGCTCGACCACTGCCACCACTGATTGACGGAGAGTCAGTTAGAATCCAGGAGCATGGCCTCTGGAAGTCAGCAGTTGTCATCCAGCCAGCTGACACTGAACGTTCATATCACGTCCGCACCACAGAAGGAGCAGTGTACCGCCACAATTGTCGTCACCTACTGAACACAAAAGAACAACACGCAGAAGAGATGAACTGTTCCCCTGAAAGAGAACATGATGGATTACACACATACACACACACACACACAGCACAACATACACCATACTTACCTGCAACACCACAAGAGCTGTTGACTGACATAGAAGCATGATCAGCATCATATCGCACAAGGTCAGGAAGAGAGGTCAAGCCCAGAGCTGTCCTAGACCTGTGAAGTGTCAAAGGGTGTAGGCGGATCGCTGCCCTAAAAGAGTTCCAGACTGTAAACTTGTTTTTGAAAGTTCACTTGAAATGCTTTGGTATTGTATTTGTTTGAAATCCTGGAATCCCAATCCAGACCTCAAATGAGAAGCACATCAACCACAGAGGTTTTCAATTTCAACACAGATCGAGAGGTATAAATATGTGCATGTTGTAGTGTCACTGTGTGGTCAATCTGAATGTGCTTGCATATGTTGAGTCTTGACAGGGCTTGGAACATGTGTACCAAGTGTACCAAGTCTGGTTACAATACACATATCCATGTCTGATTTAGATGCATTAATGTTCCAGACAGACATTAAATCAAATCAAATCAAATTTTATTTGTCACATACACATGGTTAGCAGATGTTAATGCAAGTGTAGCGAAATGCTTGTGCTTCTAGTTCTGACAATGCAGTAATAACCAACGAGTAATCTAGCTAACAATTCCAAAACTACTACCTTATTCACATAAGTGTAAAGGGATAAAGAATATGTACATAAAGATATATGAATGAGTGATGGTACAGAGCGGCATAGGCAAGATGCAGTAGATGGTATCGAGTATATTATATACATATGAGATGAGTATGTAAACAAAGTGGCATAGTTTAAAGTGGCTAGTGATACATGTATTACATGAAGATGCAGTAGATGATATAGAGTACATTATATACGTATACATATGAGATAAATAATGTAGGGTATGTAAACATTATATTAAGTAGCATTGTTTAAAGTGGCTAGTGATATATTTTACATCAATTCTCATCAAATCCCATTATTAAAGTGGCTGGAGTTGAGTCAGTGTGTTGGCAGCAGCCACTCAATGTTAGTGGTGGCTGTTTAACAGTCTGATGGCCTTGAGATAGAAACTATTTTTCAGTCTCTCAGTCCCAGCTTTGATTCACCTGTACTGACCTCGCCTTCTGGACGATAGCGGGGTGAACAGGCAGTGAACAGGCAGTGGCTCGGGTGGTTGTTGTCCTTGATGATCTTTATGGCCTTCCTGTGACATCGGGTGGTGTAGGTGTCCTAGAGGGCAGGTAGTTTGCCCCCGGTGATGCGTTGTGCAGACCTCACTACCCTCTGGAGAGCCTTACGGTTGTGGGCGGAGCAGTTGCCGTACCAGGCGGTGATACAGCCCGACAGGATGCTCTCGATTGTGCATCTGTAGAAGTTTGTGAGTGCTTTTGGTGACAAGCTGAATTTCTTCAGCCTCCTGAGGTTGAAGAGGCGCTGCTGTGCCTTCTTCACGATGCTGTCTGTGTGGGTGGACCAATTCAGTTTGTCTGTGATGTGTACGCCGAGGAACTTAAAACTTACTACCCTCTCTACTACTGTTCCATCGATGTGGAAAGGGGGTGATCCCTCTGCTGCTTCCTGAAGTCCACAATCATCTCCTTAGTTTTGTTGACGTTGAGTGTGAGGTTATTTAATGTTTATTGGTCAGTTGCTTGACATACTAGCCTGGAAAATATTGTGTTGAAAGATCTTGGTCCATAGATGCCATATATCAAGTTTAATTCAGATCGCCCCTGTGGTTCCGGAAGAGATGTCATTTAAGTGTTTTTCAAAAATGCAAAATTGCGGAAAATCCATCATGGCAAATTTGTTCCTTGTGAGAAGATCATTTATGTGTTCCTATGCACAGAATTTCATAACTTTAGATCAAGGCTAGGTCATACTAGTATTCCAATTCCTAATTCAATGGTCAGGCCACTGTCTGTCTCTCACACAAATCTCTCTTATCTTGTGTCCCCTGCCCAGTATTCATGGATACAGCTCTCCGATGATTAAGATATGGTCCGTGCTATCCAGTATCTTTTGGACTTCCCTTCCATATTGAAGTTGACATGTAAAATGGTTAAGGTTAGGTAAGGGATTTGGTTATGTGTAAGGTTAGGGTAGGGACATTCCAAGGATCCCTACCCCTCATATAGGAGCTACTGATGCAAGGACTGGCTATCTATTATATAAAAAGAATAATAACTTTTTGAGCCTGTACAGTGTTTGTTTTCAGTTAAACAGACCTATGTATGGTTCTGATGGAAAAAACAATTCAACTAAGCTCAACAAGCATTTATAACTTATTTTCTTCAAGAATCAATGGGTGCCTAGTGAAAATCCACTCGCCCTTGAACAGTTTTCACATTTGAGATTGACTGCTTTACTGTCCAGCCTTGGACACAAGCTCAGGCTGCCATCCTTCAGATTCACCTTTTGAGTTTTTCTTGCATGTTGGTGGAAGGTGGAGACAGTCCGTCAGAGAGGCTGAGGGTGTAGAGACAGATTCTCCTGGTAAGGAGACAAACAAGAAGACATGTATTGTCGAGAACATGGGGTTCAAGTGATGAATGAGATCACCTGGAAACACTAATCATTCAACCTATAGAATGTTTTTTTACATTATACTTATAGTTTATTGTATTTTTTCATTCGATTTTCTCTTTCAAGACAGCACCTGATTGAGTCATTGACTGTATAGGGTCAAGCATGAAATGTTTCACAAAACTATTTATTGTTTTGTGGTCGACCATTAGCAAAATAATTCAGGTAGCTAACGTCACACAGATCCACCGGGACCATATATAAAAATATATATATTGTATGTGTTACCGTAATTCAGAATTTAGCTGCCAGAGTTAAGATGAAACTAAATAAACCATTAATATCATCATCATTGAGAATTGCCATCTTTGCCATCTCCGCTCGAGACCAGTTGGGGTCGCACGAGTCCTTTGTGACTCACTGGACATAGCTAGCTAGCTAGCATAGCTAACTGTGAATGTTAGCTGGCTAGCTATGTTAACCGGGTTCTTGCTTGCCTAGCCTTAGCTAGACTGCTGACGTTTTACAAATAAAACACTAGCTAGCTCAATTAGCTACCTAATATCACATAGGCTAGACCCTAAACATATTGACTTTGCTAGCTACCTCTGCTCTAACAGTTAGATAAGATAGCTAACTAAAATGAACGTAATGCTGACATTAACGGAGAAACTTGACAACATCATTACCAGTCTAGAAATTAAGCTAGCTACAATGTCACAAACGAATTAGCAAATGCGAAGAGATACACTACTACAAATACAATAGCTACAATTGCCTATTTTGAACTCTTTGCTATCTTCTCTGGCTGGCCTTAACTTTAAACCAAATGACTGACTCTCACAACGGCCATTGGAAAGTCAGGCATGCTCAAGCTGCAAGGCAAACGGTTCGAGCAGCAGAGGCCACCACCGCTGGATCGTGTGTTTTTGGTTTCATAAGAGGTAACGCTATTAAGGACACTTAAGCAAGCATTTATCTTGGCAATTGCTGATACATGTATGCTGCTATTTACTATGTTGAAAATTACGATCAAAGATGTGTAAAACAGACAGGAAATAGTAGCCTATTGTTGACTTGGTAATGTGAGGTTTCAATCTTGAATCAAACTTTGTCTATGTTTAGATTCAGCAAAACAAAAATTTGGCGTGCAACCTTGGGTTATGACAAAGAACACTATGACGAAGTTACACAGTTGTTGATACAATTCGTAACTTACATTGTTTAGATACGCTGTTTGATTCTTCTCAGAATCCGCAGGCAGCCCATAGCTACTGTCAAAAGTTCCATGCAAGAAAATGTTCGATGTCTCACAATTATGAGGTGTGCAAAAATAATAAATGTGACATTAAGCAGACGATTTAATCCAAAGCGATGCATGCATTCATTCATTTAACGTTTGTAGCCCCGGGAATCGGACCCACAATAATGACGTTTGGAGCGTCAAGATTTTTTCCCATTGACTATCATGGTCGTTGTTTATTTAGCCTTTTTAATATGCTATAGACTAAATTTGTAGGAAAATGCCTTCAAAACCGGCCACGTTTGGAGAAACTGAAAGACGCTGAGCAGGAGTCAACCCAGTGTCAAAATCACTTTGACGTTTGACATTTGGAGAAACGTGGATGAACGTCAGAATCTGAAGTCAAATTTGTAAAACTGTAAGATCTTGTTTGTTGTAGAGCTGCTTACTTACATGGCTGTGTAGGAACTATTTTATATACAAATTCAATGTGTCAATGTTCGATAATCACAAATGACAATCCTGCAATAAAGAGGGGAAATGGTTCTGTCTCTAATGTTCCTGTGTTGTATTCTCAATAAAGAGGGGAAATGGTTCTGTCTCTAATGTTCCTGTGTTGTATTCTCAATAAAGAGGGGAAATGGTTCTGTCTCTAATGTTCCTGTGTTGTATTCTCAAAAAAGAGGGGAAATGGTTCTGTCTCTAATGTTCCTGTGTTGTATTCTCAAATGAACACTTCCTTTTTTGTCTAGTTGTTAGATATCCAATCTGTTTTATTTGATTGTCTCTCTCAGTATATCAGCTATGTGAATCCATAGGCCCGCAGTATGATGGCATTATTTGCCTTATGAGCATCTGTCATTTGAAGCAGAGAATAGCTAAATTCACACATGGTTTACATGTTGAGCTATATGTTCTTAATTCAAAACGAATCCAGTAGACACTGTATATGACGCAAACTATATACCAGATTTTGTACATCATTTTAAAGTGCTGATATATACAATTGTTTAATGCAAATTCAACCCTTGTAATTTAGGTTCAGTATAAAAATAAGGACATGACAATACATGAGATGAGTATTACATCTAACATATAAGGTTCATTTTATTTCATTAGCAATGTTGCTTGCAAAAAGGTTGCAGTTGTTTCATAGAAAGACAGCTGCATGTATCACTGACACTGGATAAGCTAGCCACTGGGCTATCACAGCTAACCTTTTAGGTCAATAATATGTTAGTTCTATTAACATTATGTTGGCTTTATAATCGTGAGAGAGATTGAACTAGCTATACTAACTAGTTATTCCTAGGTAGTTTACAAGGACAGCTACTTTTCTCAAAGCAAACCTCATTGTGGCCAGCTACTTCTGGTCCCTTATGCTAGGCTTTACAGCCAAATATCACTTCAGAAGCATCAACATTACAAAATGTTGATATGGCCAGCATTGTAGACCATTTCTTCCCTCTTGCTGCATCTTTAGCTCATCTTGAAATAACATAGAAATTCAGTGAGAACCAGCGTGCTGCAAACGTTCTAAAATGTTATGCCATCAGTGAGTTTTGTTCAAAAAATCCTCAAGCACTGTTGCTCCTACGGCACTAACCTGGTTAGCTTATTTGGATCCATCCAACGTGTTTAGATATTCTTGTTTGCTTTATATGAGCCAATACTGCAACCTGATGGTAATTTTGCTAACATTCCTTTCACCTCTTTGAGAAATTACTCAATGCAACAGATATCACTACCTGCATCCAAATCATTCAATGCAACAGATATCACTACCTGCATCCAAATCATTCAATGAATCTGTCATATCAGTCACGGAATCACCAAGTCAATTCCAGGCTTATGGCACACCATCCACCAAAAATATCAGTTTACTTGGTATCACTAAAATAATATTCCCATTTGATTTGGGGCACAATGGTGTATTTTGCTGTGTTGGTTTCGGTGCCAAAAATCCACTTGAAAATCACATGGTGGAAAAGCCCTACTGTCAATATTGCCTTAGTTACCACGGCCACATTGCTGAAGTCAGCTTGATATTCTGAACAACGGCGCTGTCATTGGTGGTGTCATCCAAACATACGCTCAGCCATCGATTGACATCACACACTCGAGGGGAGAACACGTGTGTATGTAGGTGTGTGTGTAAACAAACCGATACCAACACAGTGATATGCCCACCTTGCTCCCTAATCTCATACTGCCACTGGTTATCTTTTCTATTTATTCACTCTGTTTGTTGCTCCCTGTTTGTTGGTGTGTTTGTTTGTGGCCGCATTTGCTTTGTTAATCTACTCCCATATGAATCAACAGAGGTGTACTTTCCCCTTCCACAAATAAAGGGGTGTAAATGTTGTTTTTCAATCTCTACACAATAGAGATTAGAACCACTGTTTCCTCCAACAATGGGGATGAGAGATGTACTTCTATTACTGGGAGAATGTGTGTACAAGTCAGTTTGGGAGATTTTGTTAGGTTGTCTAACCATTGCCTTTTTCCCCCACGAGGTCCTACAGCTGTAAAGATATTTCAACATATTATGCAATTTATTATTTCAAGTCATCTGTCAAATTGAGAGTATTGAACAGACATAACAAACTATTGGTGATGAATAGTGTTCTATTCAAAACCTGAAATTTCAATGTTCACAACTCCGGAGAACTGATGGTGTTCCATAAATCATAAGCAGTGTACAAGCCTTCAAAATTATGTTTTGAGAGAGGGAGTTCAGAGGCTACTTAATGCAAACCTTTTGGGGGAAATTTGCAACATATGGTAATGTTAGAGCTGTAAACTTCCTTCCCAATTAATATTTTTATTTTGCATAATGCTTTGACCACATCCACAAAAACAACTTAACCGCATCTATTTTTTGACTCAAAGTACATGATCAGGCCTGAGATGTAAAATACATTTGAACGAATTTGTCATTGTCCTGACCAACAGAAATATGAAGACATTTTTCTTCAATAAGTTGTGGAAGATCTTGTATGCACATATGCATGCACGTATATTTGTATCAATGAGAACCAAAACACTAATAATCCCTTCTTTGTTTCAGATAGTGCCCAATACACCACCTCGTAAAAAGAATGAGGAAGTGAGTGAGTCACGTTGAAGTAACTGTATTGTGGGAGGTTATTGATTTCAGTAAGAAGACGTGTGGAGTGTATTACAGAATGATGACTGCTTCATGGGAGTTCAACAAGAAATCAATTTGAAATTACATTAGCACTTCCATTGGCTGGGCCCAGTTACTGCACACCGAGCCTGGAAAACAAGGGAAGGATGTATTCCTGCAGGAATTCTCTGGAGCAAAATGGAGGGAAAAGGGAAAATAATCCAAGGATTTAACATGGACTGGGTCTGTCAGTCACAGCCTAAATAAGGGGAGAGAACGGCAGAATGAAGGGACACTGAGGTGACTGATTTTTGGGACTCTCCCATTGTTCCCAGAATACCAATAGCTCCCTAGTTAGAGTGTCAGTCACAAATACACCCGCTTTTTGTCTTTCCAAACATGTTGGCAATGACACACAACTCGCTGTACTGCTTTACCACAGACCCTTCTTCACGACTGCATCCATAACATCATTACTTATTGATGACCTCTATATACCACATAACAGAGCAGATTTTGTGTACCATGTACTGAGGAAGTCGTCTTATTGAACCAGATGAATAATAGAAAACGTTTGTTTGGCTTGATCAGAGCACTAACTGTACTGCAGGAAAAACAACATAATGTCACAGGGTGGATTATTGAGAGGATATAAGAGGAACTGCTGGATGCAAAGGCAATGTATTCCACTGGGGTATTTTGCAGCATGGCACTCAGTGCCTGTTTGAAAATGGAGGAAACAGTTTAGGGATACATTTTCCATATGTTTGTTACTAAGAAAACCACATCTGAGTGATTTTTTTGTTTCAGGGCCCCCATACTGCACAATGAGGATGAAAAACTAAGTTCATTAAACAGAAGTGAAATCACAAAAAAGGTATATCTGGACCATTCTATAACATTCCATATACATAAAAAAGAGATTTGTTTGTAAAAAAAGAACATTTCTCCTTAAAGTCATTTCACCAATGTAGCCATGAAGACTCCCAGCAGGTAAAGGAGAGTGAGTGACAAGTTAATTGGAGATCTGGAAGCCATTGGGTCTTGGTCCTTGTGTAGGCCAGACCGGCGGGGTGGTATGTTGGCTAATTCATTTGTCCCCCTGCTCAGGGATGGCTCCTGTGTAACGAGTCTCCTCCTCTTCGTCTGAGGATGAGTAGGAAGGATCGGACTAATATGCAGCGTGGTAAGTGTCCATGTTCATATTTTTTTAACTCCAAAATAATAAACCTAGATCACCACGAAACAGTTCTGTCTGGTGCAGAGACCGAAAACAACTACCCACAACTCAAGGGTGAAACCAGGCTGCCAAAGTATGGTACTCAATTAGAGACAACGATTGACAGCTGCCTCTGATTGGGAACCATACCAGACCAAACACATAGAAATGCAAACATAGAACAAAACATAGAATGCCCACCCCAACTCACGCCCTGACCAACCTAAAATAGAGACATAAAAAAAAGAAACTAAGGTCAGGACGTGACATCCTGCGAGAGTTACAGGGCCAGTTGAAGAAAGTAAATCAACAATCTCTGTGTCCAAACTCCAGCCAATATCATTGTTACTGAATAAGCTTTTGACTGAAATGGCCTCAGGGTGGTTATTTTGGTTTGTGAAGAAATTATATTGAACAAAATTATAAATGCAACATGTAAAGTGTTGGTCCCATGTTTCATGAGCTGAAATAAAAGATCCCCATAATTGTCTATGCACAGAAATATTATTTCTCTAAAATGTTGTGCTCAAATTTGATCACATCCCTGTTTAGTGAGCATTTTTCCTTTGCCAACAAAATCCATCCACCTGACAGTTATGGCATATCAAAAAGCTGATTAAACAGCATGATCATTACACAGGTGTAACTTGTGTGCGGACAATAAAAGGCCATTCTAAAATGTGCAGTTATGTCACAGGTCTCAAGTTTTGGGGAGCGTGCAATTGGCATGCTGATTGCAGGAATGTCCAATTATCTACCATAAGATGCCTCGAAAGTTGTTTTAGAGAATTTGCCAGTATGTCCAACCGGCCTCACAAGCCAGCCCAGGACCTCTGACATCTGACTTTTTCACCTGTGGGATCGCTGAGACCAGCCACCCGGACAGCTGATGAAATTGTGGGTTTGCACAACCGAAGAATTTCTGCACAAACTGTCAGAAATTGTATGGGGGAAACTCATCTGCGTGCTCGTAACCGACTTCAGTCAGCAAATGCTCACCTTCGATGGCCACTGGCATGCGAAAAAGTGTGCTCTTCACAAAGAATCCCGGTATCATCTGAAACGGGCAGTAATAGCATTGTGTGGGCGAGCGGTTTGCTGATGTCAACATTGTGAACAGGACTGCCCCATGGTGGCAGTGGGGTTATGGTATGGGCAGGCATAAGCTATGTATAATGAACACAATTGCATTTTATCAATGGCCATTTGAATGCACAGAGATACCGTGATGAGATCCTGAGGCCCATTGTCGTGCCATTCATCCTCTGCCATCACCTCATGTTTCAACACAATTCCTGAAATCTGAAATTCCTAAAAATGCCCCAGTTCTTCCATGACCTGCATACTCACCAGAAATGTTTTTGATGCTGTGGATCGACGTGTATGACAGCGTGTTCTAGTTCCCGTGCTGCATGTGGCAAAAAGTGGCACCAGATACGGAGAGTTTTTTTTTCCATGCCCCTTTAAGGTATCTGTATTCCCAATCATGTGAAATCCATAGATGATTTAATTCAATTGACTGATCACCTCATATGAACTGTAACACAGTAAAATCTTTGAAATGGTTGCATGTTGCGTTTATATTTTTGTTCAGTGTATTTTCAATATGTTTTGGAACAATCACCCAACATTGTTGATGCAGTCAAAATTGACCCTGAACTTGTTGATGTCTTATCTTGCATAGTTAGCTCTTACAGAGTATTCAAAGATAAACATGATCTGGTTGCAATTTACAATTTCCTGTTACTTTGCTAGACTTTCAAACGCAACATTTTGCATTGGTCATTGGAATTCTTGACTTACTACGCTACTACGCTTCTAACAATCCCTGGATCAACGTTTTGAATGGGGGACTAGTTCATTTGTACATCATTTTCAAGATAAATTCTGATTCTTTTATGTTTTCTCATTGACTGTCTATGGGCCAGAGTTATGTATAAGAAGAGAAGCAGAGTGAATGTTCACTGCAAAATTGAAGTGAACATTTTTACCATTCATCACGATTAAGAACCCCATAAACTTATACCTGGATATCAACCTTCTTGTATGCATCTTTCCACTACGACAATACAATTCAGATAGACACAAATTCCAGAGCATTGTGTTCAACACATACCCTCCTATCTTCTCTACATTAATTTTTAATCTCTCCTTTAAGGAGACATTGGATTTACAGCATTGAATCTCTCATGTACTGTATGTCCCAAATGGTAACCTACTCCCTATATAAACTCAGCAAAAAAGAAATGTCCTCTCACTGCCAACTGCATTTATTTTCATGTGTAAATATTTGTATGAACATAACATGATTCAACAACCGAGACATAAACTGAACAAGTTCAGTGACTAACATAAAGGGAGCAATGTGTCCCTGAACAAAAGGGGGGTCAAAATCCAAAGTAACAGTTGCCACTTGCTGCATTAAGTACTGCAGTGCATCTCCTCCTCATGGACTGCACCAGATTTGCCAGTTCTTGCTGTGAGGTGTTACCACACTCTTCCACCAAGGCACCTGCGCGTTTCGGTCGGGAATGGCCCTAGCCCTCATTCTCCGATACAACAGGTCCCAGAAGTGCTCAATGGGATTGAGATTGGGCCTCTTCACTGGCCATGGCAGAACACTGACATTCCTGTCTTGCAGTAAATCACGCACAGAACGAGCAGTATGGCTGGTGGCATTGTCATGCTGGAGAGTCATGTCAGGATGAGCCTGCAGGAAGGGTACCACATGAGGGAGGAGGATGTCTTCCCTGTAACGCACAGTGTTGAGATTGACTGCAATGACAACAAGCTCAGTCCGATGATGCTGTGACACACCGCCCCAGACCATGATGGACCCTCCACCTCCAAATCGATCCCGTTCCAGAGTACAGGCCTCGTTGTAATGCTCATTCCTTCGATGATAAACACGAGTCCGACCATCACCCCTGGCGACGTTGTAGCCAGTGATGTCTGGTGTGGACCTGCCTTTACAACAGGCCTACAAGCCCTCAGTCCAGCCTCTCTCAGCCTATTGCGGACAGACTGAGCACTGATGGAGGGATTGTGTGTTCCTGGTGTAACCCGGGCAGTTGTTGTTGCCATCCTGTACCTGTCCCGCAGGTGTGATGTTTGGGGGTATCGACCCTGTGCAGGTGTTGTTTACAAGTGGTCTGCCACTGCGAGGATGATCAGCTGTCTGTCCGGTCTCTCTGTAGCTCTCTCTTAGGCATCTCACAGTACGGACATTGAAATGTATTGCCCTGGCCACATCTGTAGTCCTCATGCCTCCATTGCAGCATGCCTCCATGCATCATGCCTAAGGCACATTCACACAGATGTGCAGGGACCCTGGGCATCTTTCTTTTGTGTTTTTCAGAGTCAATAGAAAGACCTCTTTAGTGTCTTAAGTTTTCGTAACTCTGACCTTAATTGCCTACCATCTGTAAGCTGTAAGTGTCTGAACGACCGTTCCACAGGTGCATGCTCATTAATTGTTTATGGTTCATTGAACAAGCATGGGAAACATTGTTTTAAACCTGGAAAACACTTGTGAACATTTTTGGATTTTTACAAATTATATTTGGAAGACATGGTCCTGAAAAAGGGACGTTTCTTTTTTTGCTGAGTTTAGGGTCTTGGTCAAAATGGGTGCACTATATAGGGAAAAGGGTGCCATTTGGGATGTGGCGAAGCAGTATTTCTCCTTCAAATAAGACTCCTTCATCATTGGTGATTCTGAGGGTATAACAACTGGGTATGATGAAACATAAAGCAGAGTGAAAATAATTATATTGCAACTTCTTAAGGATCCTTCCCTTTTTTTCAATGTTCTCCTAAAATGACATACCCAAATCTAACTGCCTTTAAGCTCAGAACCTGAAGCAAGGATATGCATTTTTTTATTCCATTTGAAAGGAAACACTTTGAAGTGGAAATGTTAAATTGACGTAGGAGAATATAACACATTAGATCTTGTAAAAGATAAAACATTCATTTTTTTGTATTTATTTTGTACCATCATTTTTGAAATGCAAGATAAAGGCCATGATGTATTATTCCAACCCAGCTGCAATTTAGAGTTTGGCCACTAGATGACATCAGTGTATGGGCATTGTTTTAGACTGATCCAATGAACCATTGCATTTATGTTCAAAATGTTGTATCAAGACTGCCCAAATATGCCTAATTGTTTTTTAACCTATTGAAACTCTAGGGGCTCAATTTCATTTTTGGATGAAAAACGTTCCCGTTTTAAACAAGATATTTTGTCACAAAAAGATGCTCGACTATGCATATAATTGATAGCTTTCGAAAGAAAACACTCTGACGTGTCCAGAACTGCAAAGATATTTTCTGTGCGTGCCCTAGAACGTGAGCTTCAGGCAAAACCAAGATGAGACGGCATCCAGGAAATGAGCAGGATTTTTGAGGCTCTGTTTTTCATTGTCTCCTTATATGGCTGTGAATGCGAGAGGAGTAAGTCTGCCCTTTCTGTTGTTTCCCCAAGGTGTCTGCAGCATTGTGACGTATTTGTAGGCATATCATTGGAAGATTGACCATAAGAGACCACATTTACCACGTGTCCGCCCGGTGTCCTGCGCCAAAATTGGTGCGCAAAAGTCAGCTGCAAGTATTTTTCCACAGAATTCAGAGGAGAATGCAGGCTTCCACGAACGATATATCAATGAAGAGATATGTGAAAAAACACCTTGAGGATTGATTCCAAACAACGTTTGCCATGTTTCGGTCGATATTATGGAGTTAATTCGGAAAAAGTTTGACGTTGTAGGTGACTGAATTTTCGGTTCGTTTTGGTAGCCAAATGTGATGTACAAAACGGAACGATTTCTCCTACACACAGACGCTTTCAGGAAAAACTGCGCATTTGGTATGTAACTGAGAGTCTCCTCATTGAAAACATCCGAAGCTCTTCAAAGATAAATGATTTTATTTATTTGGTTATCTGGTTTTTGTGAAAATGTTGCGTGGTAAATGCTACTCAAAATGCTAAGCTAGCTTAGCATACTCTTACACAAATTAGTCAATTGCTATGGTTCAAAAGCATATTTTGAAAATCTGAGATGACAGTGTTGTTAAGAAAAGGCTAAGCTTGAGAGCAGGCGCATTATTTTCATTTTATTTGCGATTTTCAGAAATCGTTAACGTTGCGTTATGCTAATGAGCCTGAGGCTTTAGTCACGATCCCGGATTCGGGATGGGGAGTTTCAACAGGTTAAAATACATTTTCAAGTTCATAACTATGCACTCTCCTCAAACAATAGCATGGCATTATTTCACTGTAATAGCTACTGTGAATTGGACAGTGCAGTTAGATTAACAGAAATGTAAGCTTTCTGCCAATATCAGATATGTCTATGTCCTGGGAAATGTTCTTGTTACTTACAACCTCATGGTAATCACAATAGCCTATGGTAGCTCAACCTGCGGTCGACCCACCAATCCTGTAGAGGTTTTAAAGCCAGGGCGCAATGAGGCTAAACCCCCAGTGGGTGCTGCATGAAGATATTTCCGAGCAGCAAATGTGAGATGTAATGGGGCTCATTGGATTACACTGCAATAAAATAGAGGGCATTACAAACTAAAGAGTTGGATCTATGTTCCCTCAAGTATACCAAGTAATTCTAAAAAATGTTTTGCTGAATGCTGGATAATGTGACACTAGGAAAATTATTGCATGGGATTAATGTCACCATTTAGAAAAGGGATAACATATTATTAATATCTTCCAGAATGGTGAGGATTTATTCAGTTCAAGACAACGAACACGGTTAATTTTTTTATCATTGCATGCGCAATAGAGGAGCACAAGCAGATTTGTTATAACAACAGGGTCAGCTAGTGGCATGGTTTGCCCATACTGCGGATTCCATAATGGCCCAAATGCTGGGCACGCATGGTCAAAAGTAGGGCAAAAGTAGTGCATCTCTCTCTTAGCATGACTCACTGACCATTGTGTGGATGGAGTTAGCACTTTCTGTAACTTCACTCACTGCATTTATTTGTAAGTTAGATACAGGGTTGAGTGGCAGTTAGGAATAGGAGTGGGTGGTGGTGGCCTTGAATTCTATACACAAATGAGCTCATTCAATTGGGATAGCTGCAACAAATGGAACTTTGTTTGCGAAAGGGGAGTGCTGTTCTTGCAACACCCTGGTTAAAGAAATGTGACTCAGCACTTTACCTGTACTCCACTGCAAAGAAACAAAATATATTTAGCGAGTGTGACGGTATAAGGGTTTAAGTGAGGAGGCTAGTTTGATGTATTGCATTTCATTTGACACACACATAAGCACGCCCACATACGAGCACACACACAAGCATGCAAGTGCGTACACACACATCCATTGCCTACTACACATTTGGCTGTATGTGTGTAGGTGCTACACCTGAAAATAAATGGAATGGACTATCCTCCCTTAACAAGCTGCCATGTCCAGGTGAGGTACCAATGCTGGCATGACTTGGACCTGACCCTATATCATAGCCTGCACTCTGACTCCCCTCTTTCCCTTGGCGCTGTCAGGGCCATAGGCCAGTTTATATGCCTATGACAACAAGCAGTTAAACGATTTGTGGAATGTATCATGTTCTGGAGGCTTGTGCACTGAATCCCATTACTAATGGCTATAGCTAGGTTCATTACACAGTGATGAACAGCTGGCAGCCCATTAACATGGCTTCTGCATTACTCTAAGTCAGCATGTAGTATAGTAATACCCTATTCAGAAGACTCCATCATTTGTTCAGGGCATATGGATAGGCAGTGATGCGTTGTCACATGCCACAACATTTGGCTGTGACTCCCATTGATTAGCCAAGATTATGAAAAAGGGTTGTGAGACAACCTTGTCTTGTCTATGGGGACCACAGCCTCGTTGTAATGTGTGCAATGACGCCAATACTATAACTGTTCACAACTCAACAAAAGCTATTTAGTTCAGAGAGAACCTTCCGGTATAGCCTCTCAACCAGCGCTGCATAAGTTATTATGCACTTCAGTAGTCGGTACAGCTACTTTGAAGGGAATAAACTTCAACATCCTCTGGGACATATTGTGTGTACAGTATATGTATCATGGGTTAGAGACAATTCAATTCAACCTTCTACAATCACACTTTTCAAATCACCCCCAACACTTTTCCTATACGACCCACGCCCACATGTCCTGAGCTTTCTAGATCCAGACTTTAGTAATCATTTAAGTGGGCGGAGATACCGTATGTTAGTTCACATCGGAAGTGAGGACCCTTTTTGCCCAGAGAGGCATGCTGTAAGCAGTAAGTGGAGCAAAATATACACTTGAGGTCCCCAGTAAACCACAGCAAAAATTGAGAGAGAGCATCAAGTGGAATCTGCTGTCACGATTTCCTTCAGAGTTGTTCCCTCTCCTTTTTCGGACGGTGTTGGACGGTCAACGTCACCGACCTTCTAGCCATCGCTGATACATTTTTCATTTTCCATTGGTTTTGTCTTGTCTTCCGTCACACCTGGTTCCAATCCCATCAATTACATGTTGTGTATTTAACCCTCTGTTTCCCCTCATGTCCTTGTTTGTGATTGTTTATTGAAAGTGTACGTCTGTACTGGTGTGCGTCCGGTTATGTTACCCATTGATTTTTATTATTATGTTTTCCTGTGAGTTTTTATGTAAATAAACTGCGTCGTTGGAAACATAATTCTCTCCTGCGTCTGACTTCTCTGCTGCCTGTTAAACCCCTTACATCTGCATACATCTGAAAGGTGGCATGGGATCCTATTCATGCCAGTCTCCAGAGGGCATATCTTGGAAGGCAGCCGTTGGGTGTAAGGGTAAGGGGGTGGATAAGAAAGTTAGTGCTCCCTCAAATATCCATCTCAAAGTGAGAGTGTTAAAGTGTTGACTCACTGGGCATAGACATTAGTTTAATGGCTGGTTTTGATTTACATTTGGTTGAGTTGTCAGTTGTCAGAGTTGTCAGTTGTTGATTTCATGTTGATTTCCCAAAACATTTCAATATGTCATTGGATTCAGGTTAAACAAATGTAAATCCCTAAAGTTGATGACTTTAGGGAATTACTGTAAATTGACATGTTGATTCAACGTCATCGCATAGAATGTTTTGGTTGAAATGACGTTAAAACAACATTGATTCAACCAAAGTGGGAAGGAACGAATGGGAGCTAGATAGATTGCCACAGATGAAAACACTATAGGAGAATATTGATTGATGATGGGTGTTTTGTAAGGTTTTTACATGGTTTAACCTTATGAAACTTTTGAAAAAAGGATCTCTTTTATGTGTCTTATTTCACCACCCTAATTATCCTTTGGTCTCTCTCACTAGGTGCTACCGTAGTGCAGAAGGTGTATCACCCTCCCACTCTCAACATTCCATGTCATGCACTAAAGTGGCCATGAATTGCACAAATTTATTTTCGCATTGCGAGCGTGCCCCCCCCATCTCACAGACACACTTCCACGTCCAATGCAGTGATTCTGTCTTCACACACACACAATTTCCAAAATACTTAATTTTTACTCAGGCAGAGAGAGAGAGAGACAGCTTGCGGGGCATTTGGCAAAATTTTGATAAAATGGATGCTTGGCTTCTACAGCTGTCTAAATATACGTGCAAGAGTTGCAATCTGTGTCTAGCTCAGAGCAACATGCCATGAATTCTGAGGCTACCTCTTAATTGAAAAGAGTATTTGTGTAGGAGAGGGTATCATTTGAATCCACTACCAAACAATAAACGGCGAATCACATACATTAAATTAGTAAGTGCATTTGGAAGTCAAAAGGACATACCGTCAATAAAAAAAACATGTGGACTGTTTATATTTAGTCCCGAATTAGATGTACTGCCTCAATTAACTTATTAAGCTCTTCATCGCCCAGTGTTTCACTTTAATTACTCTTAACATTGCCATTGTAATTGAGAGTTCAGTGCAGAAAAGTGTTGGGGGATGGATACTGTATGTATGAAAAGGGGGAGAGAGAGAAAGAGTTGGATGGAGACAGGGATGGTGAGGGGTGAGTGGTGATGTGTCAGGTGAGATGAGTGGACAAGCAGGGAGTGGATAGGCTGCACTATTTTTAGCCTCTCGTTGAGATAGGGTCTATCCTCTTTACAAATGCTTCAGGACTAGACCATGCAGTATACCGTAGCAACACAATCTCACACTCAATTCGTGCAAATATATAGAAAAAGTATTTCAGCAGATTTTGTGTGTTTTGTGCAACTTACTTCGTAGGAAAATACACATACTGTTGTGCGACTTCATTCAGAGGAAAAACATTTTTGTTTATGACGATGCTGTTTTCTATGCTTAAACACTTTGGGATACCGGTGCTATGTCAGATTTTATGAGAGTTAATTCATCAATACATGTGGGGAAACAGAAGAATGTAATTAATGTAATTAATGAATTATGTTGGCTTCCATTTATGACACTTCCAAGGCAGTTTCATGATGATTTTTATGATCATGTCCATCATTTTATATACTTATGCTATTTATTTAAAAAAAAATATATTTTACCTTTATTTACCTAGGCAAGTCAGTTATGAACACATTTTTAATTTCATTGACGGCCTAGGAACAGTGGGTTAACTGCCTGTTCAGGGACAAAACGACAGATTTGTATCTTGTCAGCTCGGGGGTTAGAACTTGAAACCTTCCGGTTACTAGTCCAATGCTCTAACCACTAGGCTACGCTGCATATGCCTGCGTTGTAGGCCTACTGCCTCTGCCCAGAGTCCTACTAGGCTTTCATGGCAATGGCCGTTAGAGCTCACTTCTCCATGTATGAGCCCTGGTTAGAGGTCCTGTTGCAGCTTTCACTTTCTTCCACAACATTGGTGGCAGCATTGGAATCACATCCAGCTCATGCCTAGTTATGTGATCTAGTGGTGGGAAGCTTTCTGTTTTTCAAAATTGTGGTGGGTGTAATTACATTGATACATCTAGTGAACAATGGATAAGCAACAATGGGAGTAACAGAAGTGGTCACTACAGGTGTGATCAAGCCTTAAGTTTTCTGGAGCTGAATGGAAAGTGCTGCTGTGACTGTCTAATTTACATAGGTTATCACAAAACAAGCACATTCTACACATTTACAAACTACCTGTTATTACAACCATGGTGTACTTTTGTTACTGAAGTTTATATATGTAATAACCTGACTATCAATGATCGACATCATATTTTTTTATTTAACCTTTATTTAACTAGGCAAGTCATTTAAGAACAAATTCTTATTTACAATGATGGCCTACCCCGGACAAACCCGGACGACGCTGGGCCAATTGTGCGCCGCCACACGGAACTCCGAATCACAGCCGGATGTGATACAGCCTGGATTCAAACAAAGGGACTGTAGACCATCACTCGGGAGCCCGTGTGAGCAGACAAATAATATAAATGTGTTATACAGCAAAACACAACTATCCTTTTTTTAGGATGCAAACCAGTAATATGAATCACTGTTGATCCATCCTGTTCTGATCTAATGACATGGATGTAGTATTTTCTATGACTTGGAATCGAGGCCTTTCCCAGTCAAGAAGGACGAAGCTTGGTTCTCATTGGTGATGACTGAACTTTGTCCATGTTATACCCCAGATGTTGAAAATATAGAGATTTTGTAAGGTGATTTAACTTGTGTCATTGTCATTGGGCTGTGAAACCCATAACCTGATATTAAACATAGCTTAGCGTTAGGGTATTTCATTCATTTCGGACTCTCCTATGGCACTACATCCAACATCTTATACCCCATAGGTTGTAAAGTTACATATGCTCCTGCCATTCCCTCTGCTGCTCATCCTGTGTCTCCTTGACCTGCTGCCACTCCCCCAGTGCTCTCTCCCTCTCCTTCTCCCTCTCCCTCTCCCACTGTGTGTGTGATTGTGTGGGCGGAGACAGGTGTGCTGGAGTTAGAGCAGATCCCCACCAGCTGCAACCTGTTCCATAATCAGACCTCGACAAATACTCAGTCCTTCCACTTCCACACTGGGGCAACGGTACCGGACGGCAGGCTCAGGGTAGGTCAACAATCCAGAGGTGGGGCAAAGGTACTAGTCGGCAGGCAGGCTCAGGGACAGGGGCAGGCAGAGTGGTCAGGCAGGCGGGCTCAGAGTCAGGACAGGCAAGGGTCATAACCAGGAGGGCGAGAAAAAGAGAGACTGGGAAAAGCAGGAGCTGAGAACAAAAATGCTGATTGATTAAGCAAACTAGATGATTTGGCAACGGACAAACAGAAAACACCAGTATAAATACACAGGGGACAATTGGGAAGATGGGCGGCACTTGGAGGGGGGTGGAGATAATCACAAGAACAGGTGAAACAGATCGGGGTGTAACACAGGTTGTAAATAAAAAAATTTAAGGTGATATAACTTGTACAATTGTTATAGGACTGTGAAACCCATAGCCGAATAGCTTAGACTGATCATTTCTCACCATTTATATACACAGAACAATTTCTGTTTTATAACAGGTAGTGACCATTTCTTTACAACAGTGTGTTGATTAATTATTGCTTTCTTCAGTGGAAACATGCAAACTACAAACATTTAACCAGTTAAAGATAATGAATTACATGACAACTATATACAAATATTAAAAATGTGTTAATGTCAAGAGTTAGCTATAACATGAGCACAAACAAGGTGAGTGTGTGTAAAGTCAAGAGTTAGCTATAACAAACAAGGTGAGTGTGTGTAAGTGTTTGTGTGTGTGTATTATGGTGTGTATAATAATTTCCAATCGTAAAAATGTATCACCATTCCACAATCAAATACCTTTATCGATAGCAATTTTTTAAATATTTATCAGTATTTGTTATCCAATCTGGCAACCCTCAAATAATTCAACATAGCCTTGTGTAAAATGCATTATGAAAGAAATTGTGCAATGTCCACAAAAATGTGGAGCCTTGTTTTATTACAAGAAAATTGTGTAATGTAGGTTCCACGAAATATGAAATGCATTATGAAGAAAATTGTGTCGGCCTACTGTTGCCTTCAGGAAAAAAGGGCCTTTCTGACTACCCCCAGTAGCCCAACTTATTAAGTTGAAACCCCCTCAAAAAACAACGTAATGCTACTATTATATTATAATTATTTTGGTTGATTAACAATATTGGGTTGTTAAAAAACATTTGTTGTTTTATATAAATGAATGTGGGAGACGAAAAAAGTCAGTGTAGAACTCCATTGCCCATCATTCACTGTTCTAATAACTTTCCAAAGTTTGCCCCCCAAAAAAATATTTTCCTGTGAATGAAGTCGCACAAAACGCACAAAAATGCACAAAATCTGCTGAAATAGCTTTTGTACATATTTTCACAAATTGAGTGTGAGATTGTGTTGTGGCGTAGAGGTAGACAGTCTTCCTAGAGTGATAAGGCACAAACATAGTATTCAAGGTAACTTCAATGGAAACAATTGGTATGGAACATAAAAAATGACAATATAAAATTAAAACTGAAATTCTAACACAACACTCCATGCTGAATTGAACCATGCATCCCCCAGTCATGGAGTCAAAAGAGTTAATCACCACCGCATGCCATCTATAACCTGCTCCCCCGAATGACCTCAAGGTCTGTGCCTCCAGATCCAGATGGATTAAATCACTATTTCTGATGTGGGGAGTCCAGCCCGAGAAGCTTCTAAGCCTAGCTGGTCACATCCTGGGGCTGTGAAGGCGCAACATGGGATACTTATCTTCAGCCTATACCAGAGTCAGTGCTTGTCACTTCTATCCACATAGTGATTTAATCCTATCAACCTCAGAAGGTGGTTACATCACCCTTTGGGTTCTCAATGTGCAGAGATGGCTGCAGTGAGGTTTCATGTCTTTCACTTTTTCTCTCTGTCTCTCCCTCTCTGTCTGTCTCCATTCTCACTATTGCTTTCTCTTCCTCTCATCCTCTCTTTTGGTCTCTCCACTCTATCAGTATGATCAACCACAGAGGCCCACAACCGTACACGAGTTTCATGTTTTCATGGGTTTAACCTCACTGACCTCTCTTTCTCTGACCGACTATCTGCCGATCTCTGAGTTATTCTCTAACTCTCACTGCCTCTCTTTCTCAATATCCCTCTACCTTGAGTTTTATGTCTTGAATCAACAATTGTCAAATAAGCAAAGGACAATACTTCAAAACAGACAGGTTCAATGATCATGGAGAGAACTAAATGTTGTAGAGATAGATGCACGTGAGCGTGACTGCATTATCGTGTACACATCTGTTAAATGTGCGTGTGTGTCACAGAACAGGTGACTTGAACATATGGGCAGTATGGGCTCTGGGAGTAGATTGCACACGTCTCCATAAGGGTCAGCCGGAGGGTGTGTGTCTGTGTGTGTGCAGGCATCCATCATAATTATAATACACAAATGTAAATGATGCTATTTAAATGGAGTCAAACTTCTTAATCTCTACCTGCCTAGCTGTGTTTCTATACACTGTTGCCAAAAACCTGCCAAATTTCACTGTCACGTGACTGTTGGCCTACATCCAGCATTGAGGAAGTTCCCTACATCTACTGTACAGCAGCAAAGAACCATGCCTTAAAAAGCCACTAAACACCTTTAAAGAATCCAGACATGCCTCTCACTGACATATTGAACTCTATCCGACCTCAGAAAAATGTTACCTCGTCTCTCTGGGGTGTAAATATAATAGTTTATAAAAGAGAGGGGAAATGGGAAAAAATATTCCCCCTCTGTAAGCACATGTTCTCCATCCATCCATCCATCCATCCACCCATCCATCCAGGCACCTTCTGAACCCTCCCATTATTTTGTTGTTTCTGTGTTAGTGCCCCCACATAGGTAGTTTCACTTGGCATCCCTCCTCCTCCCCAAAAACATCAAAAATGTTGATGCAGCTACCTACCTCAGTGCTCACATGCTGAGGAAAAGGTAGACTCAAATATAAATGAAGTAACATTACATTTTAATTGCCAAACCCACAGATTCTCTTTGTTGATAAGAGCCTCGCTGTATACTTATTTAGGTGTAGCTGGGTCCTATCCAATGTGAATTTACTAAATAAATATTGGAAATCATGTCCCGATTCGTCTATGAATTCTTGTATCTACCTACAATATAGTACAATGAAGAGATATGGGAATTCTTAAATGGCACGAAACTTTATTCAATAATTTAATAAAATACCTCGCCTCTCCTTCCCAATGAGGCCAACAGTCCATCAAGGGAGAAATAATGACGGAATGCTGAAGACAATAGCTGCATGTGTGCAAAAACTCCTAGAGGGGGTTTACTAAGAGATTAACACAAACTCCAGGAAAGAGGTTGGAGTATAGGACGACAGGGGGAGGTGTGAAGGACAGATGGGAAAGGAGGGAGGAGGAGGGGAGTGAAAAACAAAGAGGAGCCTATCAGTAACCCTATCCCCAGACACTTCCACGGGCTGTATCTGTCTGTCAGCCTGTATCTGTATCTGTCTGTCGGCCTATTCATGGCTGTGTTCTTAGGCAAAATTGTGAGTGAGCCCACTCCCTTGGCTGAGAAGCAACCCCACACATGAACGGTCTCAGGATGCTTTACTGTTAGCATGACACAGGACTGATGGTAGCGCTCACATTTTCCTCTCCGGACAAGCTTTTTTCCAGATGCCCCAAACAATCGGAAAGGGGATTCATCAGAGAAAATAACTTTACCCCCGTCCTTAGCAGTCCAATCCCTGTACCTTTTGCAGAATATCAGTCTGTCCCTGATGGTTTTCCTGGAGAGAAGTGGCTTCTTTGCTGCCCTTCTTGACACCAGGCCTTCCTCCAAAAGTCTTCTCCTCACTGTGCGTGCAGATGCACTCACACCTGCCTGCTGCCATTCCTGAGCAAGCTCTGTACTGGTTGTGCCCCAATCCCGCAGCTGAATCAACTCTAGGAGACGGTCCTGGCGCTTGCTGAAATTTCTTGGGCGCCCTGAAGCCTTCTTCACAACAATTGAACCGCTCTCCTTGATGCACTTGATGATCTGTTTCCTTGCAGGTAACCATGATTGACAGAGGAAGAACAATGATTTCAAGCACCCTCCACCCTCCTTTTGAAGCTTCCAGTCTGTTATTCGAACTCAATCAGCATGACAGAGTGATCTCCAGCCTTGTCCTCGTCAACACTCACAACTGTGTTCACGAGAGAATCACTGACATGATGTCAGCTAGTCCTTTTGTGGCAGGGCTGAAATGCAGTGGAAATGTTTTTGGGGGATTCAGTTCATTTGCATGGCAAAGAGGGACTTTGCAATTAATTGCAATTCATCTGATTACTCTTTATAACATTCTGGAGTATATGCAAATTGCCATCATACAAACTGAGGCAGCAGACTTTGTGAAAATTAATATTTGCGTCATTCTCAAAACCTTTGGCCACGAATGTACAGTTAGGAACGGCTAGGGAATGTTTAACGTCTCTGAGTAAGCCACTGTGTGTTTGTTTCTGTGCATGTCTAATGACAAAGGAGGACCACTGTCCCACTATTTCCCCCCAAAATTCCTCAACTCCGCAGAGTACAAAGGAATCATTTTAAAGGTCCCTGTCTGCTGGTCAGTGGAGCATCAGCAGGCTTGTGTCTCTTGTCTCTTCTTTGTGTCTCTTCTTTGTGTGTGTGTGTGTGTGTGTGTGTGTGTGTGTGTGTGTGTGTGTGTGTGTGTGTGTGTGTGTGTGTGTGTGTGTGTGTGCGCAGGCATGTGTGTGCTTGGATAAATGAGATGTTCCGGATCACTGAATGTAAATCTTTGTGTGACATCTGTGGTTGTGTGAATGTGTTTTCTAATGCTCTCTCTATAACCCCGATCTGTCACCCATACATCACCATATATTGCAGCAGAACACTGCTACACCCTTTATCCTGACCCATAGCGTCATTACCAGCCTCTGAGGCCCCTCAAATTGGGACTGATATTCTCACCAGTTTCCTCAATAATGTCCACTCACAAAGGCCTAGGTCGACTGATCCTCTACATCTGGGTTTAGGGTCTATCAACAGCAGGGCAGACCCAATGTGTCACATTCCAAGCTGGGGCAATAGCGTGTCCATGCCAGCGGTGACAGTTTGAAGGGTTCCTTTGTGGCGGCACAAATTTTGGGGGCATATGAAGACAGTGAGGTCATTAGGATACCCTCTTCATGTTATGCCAGAAGAGAACTGGAGAACACCACGGCTATTGTATGTACTGTGGTGTGTGTATTCTGTCTCCTGTGTCTGTTGGTTCATAATGGGTGCACTTAAGACCTGGGAATTTCTAGGGCAGCCAATCTTTTGTGTGAATGTGTGTGTGTGTGTGTGTGTGTGTGTGTGTGTGTGTGTGTGTGTGTGTGTGTGTGTGTGTGTTGTGTTTGTGTGGCAGCATCAGTCACATCAGTAACACATCTCATACTTCCACACATACTCACAAACACTAACCAACAGAAATATAACTTGTAACAGACACGCAGCCCCAAAGCCTCATTGAGACTGCCAGATACACAACCAATTGCATTCCATTAATTTAGAAGACAAAAAGCAGATGTGTTTCTAAAATAAATAAAATGAAAGAATCTAGTAAGATAGAGTACATGGGGTAAGACGAGAAGAAAGCTGATAGACAGTGACACCCAAGAGATCATGTTTTGATAAAATTATACTTTAATATAAACCAATTAATTTAAATATAAGAAGAGTAACATTCGCTAACATGGTAAAACAGCTTGTTTTAAAAGCCGTATCGCTGTTCACATTGATCAATATCTCTTTATGGCGCACTGTCCCATAGATATTTTATATGGTCTGGAGCATTATCATACACTAGATGGCCAAAAGTATGTGGACTCATTCCAAAATCATGGGAATTAATATGGAGTTGGTCCCCATTTGCTGCCATAACAGCCTACATTCTTCTGGGAAGGTTTCCACTAGAAGTTAGAACATTACTGCTTCCATTCCTCCAAAAGAGCATTAGTGAGGTCGGGCATTGATGTTGGGTGATTAGGCTTGGCTCACAGTGGCCGTTCCAATTCATCCCAAAGGTGTTTGATGGGGTTGAGGTCAGGGCTCTGTGCAGGCTAGTTAAGTTCTTTCACACCAATCTTGTCAAAACAATTCTGTTTGGACCTAGCTTTGTGCCCTGGGACAATGTCATGCTGAAACAGGAAAGGGCCTTCCCAAAACTGATGCCACAAAGTTGGAAGCACAGAATCGTCTTCAGCTGAAGCATTAAGATTTCCCTTCACTGGAGCTAAAGGGACTAGCCCGAACCATGAAAAACAGCCCCAGTCCATTTTTTATATATACAGTACCAGTCAAAAGTTTGGACAAACCTGCTTTTTCTTGTGGTGGTCCTCATAAGAGCCAGTTTCATCATAGCGCTTGATGTTTTTTGTGACTGCACTTGAATAATTTTTTGACTGACCTTCATGTATTAAAGTAATGATGGACTGTCGTTTCTCTTTCTTATTTGAGCTGTTCTCGCCATAATATGGAATTGGTCTTTCACCAAATAGGTTAATTGTCTGTACACAACTGATTGGCTCAAATGCATTAATAAGGAAATAAATTCCACAAATTAACTTTTCACAAGGCACACCTGTTATTTGAAATTCATTACAGGTGACGACCGCATGAAATTGGTTGAGAGAATGTCAAGGGTGTGCAAAGCTGTCATCAAAGCAAAGGGTGGCTACTTTGAAGAATCTCATATACAGTATAAAATATATTTTGATTTGTTGAACACTTTTTTGGTTACTACATAATTTCATATGTGTTATTTCCTAGTTTTGATGTCTTCACTATTATTCTACAATGTAGAAAATAGTAAAAATAAAGAAAAACACTGGAATGAGTAGGTGAGAATCTTTTGTGGTCAACAGCTGCAATAAGTACTGCAGTTCATCTCCTCCTCATAGACTGCAACAGATTTGCCAGTTCTTGCTGTGAGATGTTACCCCACTTTTCCACCAAGGCACCTACCTGCAAGTTCCCAGATATTTCTGGGGGGAATGGCCCTAACCCTAACCCTCACCCTACGATCAAACAGGTCACAGACATGCTCAATGGGACTGAGATCCGGGCTCTTCACTGGCTATGGCAGAACACTGACATTCCTGTCTTGCAGGAAATCATGCACAGAACGAGCAGTATGGCTGGTGGAATTGTCATGCTGGAGGGTCATGTCTGGATGAGCCTGCAGGAAGGGTACCACATGAGGGAGGAGGATGTCTTCACTGTAATGCACAGCGTTGAGATTCCCTGCAATGACAACAAGCTCAGTTCAATGATGCTGTGACACACCGCCCCAGACCATGACG
Organism: Oncorhynchus masou masou; assembly: GCF_036934945.1. Lineage (NCBI taxonomy): Eukaryota > Metazoa > Chordata > Actinopteri > Salmoniformes > Salmonidae > Oncorhynchus > Oncorhynchus masou. The sequence continues at coordinate 11,191 of NW_027009092.1, read as the reverse complement.
GACCCTCCACCTCCAAATCAATCCCGCTCCAGAGTACAGGCCTCGGTGTAACGCTCAATCCTTCAACGATAAACGAGAATCCGACCATCACCCCTGGTGAGACAAAAACGCAACTTTTATTGGGGGCAGTCTGAGCACTGATGGATGGATTGTGCATTCCTGGTACAACTCAGGCTGTTGGTGTTGCCATCCTGTAGCTGTCCCGCAGGTGTGATGTTTGGCTGTACCGATCCTGTGCAGGTGTTGTTACACGTAGTCTGCCACTGTGAGGATGATCAGCTGTCCGTTCTGTCTCCCTGTAGCGCTGTCTTAGGTGTCTCACAGTATGGACATTGCAATTTATTGCCCTGGCCACATCTGCAGTCTTCATGCCTCCTTGCAGATAATGTCTCAGGCACGTTCACACAGATGAGCAGGGACCCTGTGCATCATTCTTTTGGTGTTTTTCAGAGTCCTACGTTTTTTAGTGTCCTAAGTTTTTATAACAGATAGAGCAGATGCTTAACGAGGTATCTCAGGGATGGGCATCTTTGATGGGGGTGGGGGCCACAAAAAATCTGAACTCATCATGAGGTGCCGCAGTGGCTCATGGGTCTGCGTACCCACATCCATAACCAAACATGCAGTCAGCCAGCACTAGATTTTAGGGGGTCCGAAGTGAAATCTAATTAGTATGATAAAAATATTCCCATCAAAATCTGTCTGTTTTAGTTAGAGACCTGGTGGAAGCTGACAGAGCTACAATGGTGTCTTTGCTATCGCATGGCAAGTGGTACCAGTGCACCAACTCTGGAACCAACAAGACCCTGAACAGCTTCTACCCCAAAGCCATGAGACTGCTAAACAAGACTGCTAAATATCATCAAATGGCTACCTGGACTACCTGCATTGAACCTTTTTTGCACAAACACGTTCACTCACTCTATGCAACCACACTCACACACACACTTTCACACTCACCACATAAGCAGCTGCTACTGTGTATTATATATAATGTGCCTAGTAACTTTACCCCTACCTACATGTACATAGCAACCTCAATTACCTCGTACACCTGCACATCGACTCGGTACTGGTAATCCCTGTAAATATCCATGATATTTTTTACTCCTTATTCACTGTATTTTTTCCTCGTGTCACTTTCTATAAAAAAATAAATCTTTAACTCTGCATTGTTGGAAAAGGATCCGTAAGTACTGTTAGTCCACACCTGCTGTTTACGAAGCATGTTTAAAATAAAAATGGATTTGATTTATCTCTAAAGTGCTGCGTTTAGCTAAAGCACATGTGCAAATTCTTTTGATGGCTGGTGTGATTTTATTTCTATTAGGCTTAGGTTGATATTTTTTTTGTAGCTGCATTCATTGGTTCAAATATTGTCCTGGTGTTTGATATGCTGCAGAGATGGCAAGAATCACAAATTCAGGCACTATGAATATGTAATTTGCTTATCTTTTCTTATAGGTTGAAAGTGATCCAATTTCAGATGAAGTTGTGAGGAAAAAAACTGGAGAGGTGAAATATATTTCTCCCATGGGCAAAGAAATTCAAAAGGGGTGATTTTGATCCGAATGGGCAAGTTGTCAAAACAGATTCTCAAGGTAGATGGATGATTTTAAATATGATATTGGACCATTATCAAATCAAATTTAAAATTAAATTTAAAGGTAATTTACCACCTTCACAAGTGCAGTCTCAGTGCTTTGATGGGGTCTAAAACCAGACTGAAGCATTTCGTATACATTGTTTGTCTTCAGCAAGGCACTGAGTTGCTGCGCAACAGCTTTTTCTAAAATGTTTGAGAGTAATGGGAGATTCAATATAGGTCAATAGTTTTTTATATTTTCTGGGTCAAGGTCTGGCTTTTTCATGAGCTTTATTACTGCCACTTTTAGTGAGTTTGGTACACATCCGGTGGATAGAGAGCCGTTAATGATGTTCAACATAGGGCCAAGCGCAGGAAGCAGCTCTTTCAGTAGTTTAGTTGGAATAGGGTCCAGTATGCAGCTTGAAGGCTTAGAGGCCATTATTATTTTCATCATTACCCTGTCTGGGAATGGGGTTCCGCTAGCCAACAGCCAGTGAAATTGCAGGGCGTCAATTTCAAACAGAAATGTCATAAATCAAATGTCTCAAATATACAAGTATTAGGCACAATTTTAAAATAAAATTCTCGTTAATCCAGCCACAGTGTCTGATTTCAAAAAGGCTTAACAGCGAAAGCTCCACAAACGATTTTGTTAGGTCACCACAGAAAAACAGCCATTTTTCCAGCCAAAGAGAGGAGTCACAAAAAGCAGAAATAGAGGTAAAATTAATCACTAACCTTTGATGATCTTCATCAGATGACACTCATAGGACTTCATGGTACACAATACATGTATGTTCTGTTCGATAAAGTGCATATTTATATCCAAAAATCTAATTTTACATTGGCGTGTTATGTTTAGTAGTTCCAAAACATGCAGTGAGCCACATCAATTTACAGAAATACTCATGTCACGCCCTGACCTGGGTATTCTTTGTTTTCTTTGTATATGTTGGTTAGGTCAGGGTGTGACGAGGGTGGTATGTGTGTTTTGTCTCATCTAGGGTTTTTGTACTGTCTAGGGGTTTTGTAGATTTTGGGATTGTTTCCATCTAGGTGTTTATGTAGGTCTATGGTTGCATAGATTGGTTCTCAATTATTGTTGTCTCTGATTGGGAACCATTGGGAACCATATTTAGGCAGCCATCTTCTTTGGGGATTTCGTGGGTTATTGTCTATGTTGTGTTGCAAGTTAGCTCAGTGTTTCGTTAGCAGTCACGGTCATCTTATCGTTTTGTTGTTTTGTTTAAGTGTTCTTCTTGTTCTTCCTTCAATAAAGAAGAATGTATTCACACCACGCTGCGCTTTGGTCCCCTCCATACGACGATCGTGACAACTCATAATAAACATTGATAATAGATACAACTATTTTACATGGAACTTTACAATGCAATAATCTGAGTAAAAACAGAAGTCAGAAATAACATTATAAATATATCAAACAAAGCATATCAAACGAAGTATAGAATCAATCTTTAGGATGTTTTTATCATAAATCTTCAATAATGTCCCAACCGGAGTATTCCTTTGTCTGTAGAAAAGCAATGGAACGCGAGCTAACTCTCTCATGACCGCGCGTGACGAGCCCGTGGTTTACTGACAAGACACCTGACTCATTCCCCTCTCATTCAGCCCCCCTTTACAGTAGATGCCTGAAACAACGTTCTAAAAACTGTTGACATCTAGTGGAAGCCTTATGAAGTGCAACATGACTATTATCCCACTGTATCTTCAATAGGGGCTGAATTGAAAAACTACAAACCTCAGATTTCCCACTTCCTGGTTGGATTTTTTTCTCAGATTTTTGCCTGCCATATAAGTACTGTTAAACTCACAGACATCACTCAAATAGTTTTAAAAACCTCAGAGTGTTTTCTATCCAATACTACCAATAATATGCATATATTAGCATCTGGGACAGAGTAGCAGGTAGTTTACTCTGGGCACCTTAATCATCCAAGCTACTCAATACTGCCCCCCTGTCATACATCGACCTGAACTTCTGAAGACCTTTGAACAGGAACATTAGCTAATCAGTGATATGCACCAGTAGGAGTATGCATCTCAAGCCACCAATAGAATCTATGCCCCAATGTCTGAGCCAATAAGAGAATGGAAACTAACTAAGACAATAGGTTCATAAAGTGGAGTGATGATGTTATGTAAGGGTAAGACTGCATAAAAGCAAAGCACTAAGAATGAAGAGTTCTTCGATGGAATTGCTCGGCTTTGTTACTCTCTGTAATGAAATCTATTTGAATTCACAATTTCCGGTATCTGAGAAGTATTTGATTCAATATTTTACATAACAATACATTGCTATGTTTTCATTTATAAAGTCCCTTTACAAAAAGGTCCACTGTACCTAACATCTTTGCTAAACTTTGGACATGCGAGTAGCCACATCTGGACCTCTTCAAAAAAAATCTTCAAAGTGTTCTTAAAGCTGATTGAGGACCGTATTACTGATGCATGTGTTTTCCATGTTTTCTTTCTGCTTGCATTTTGTAATTTTATTTCGATCTATTTATTTTCTGTAATTTATTTAATTTGGGGCTCTTCTGTAAAAGAAACCTTGGTCTCAGTATGACTCCCTGATAAAATAAAGGTTAAATAAAAGAAAATTGGAGAGAAGCATCTGTTTGGATTTCCCCTATATCCAACCTCTTTGTTAAAGACTTGGCCCCTTGACTGCTGGTGTGTGTGTGTATGTGTGTGAATGACTTTTCTCAGCCACCTCCTAGCCTCTGATCCTTGGTTGGCATGGCGAAGAACCAGCAGGGGGCTTTCACTCCAATTTGCCATCGTTTGTCACCACTTGCCCCTGTGACACACACAAACACACATTTCTATAGACTGCTGACACTGTCCTGTTTCTCCAGATTTTGGCTTCATCCAGACACACACAACAACATCTGATCTGTAAATTGAATACTGGGTCTGTTGAATTTAGACTTTTCAAAGTGTTGCCCTATTAACACTGATACTTTCCAACACCAGTGGCATTAAAATGAAACACTAACTCAGTTTTAAAGGTTCACTGTTATGGTGTTCACTAATACCTTTTCTAAAATTGATCGTTTGGACCCTGGATGCTGATTGGACTAGCTGCGCTACAAGCCGTGCTACATTGGCCGTCACAGACATACCTATGAATGCTAACAATTCCATCTGAAATATATCACTGCGCCTCATGGGTAACTGCATACGTGGAGTATGCCTGGAAGTGGGAGGATCAACAGAAGTGAGTGTATGGAAAGCAATAAGCTAATTTGTTGCAACTCAAGACCGTTTTGAGTGGCTGTTGTGTTTTCGAACTTTCCGAGTGTGGTCTTGGTCAGCAGATGACAGTAAGGAATTTCGGCGAGGCTAACATTTTGCCATTCACTTTGCGCTGTGTCTTTGGTGAAGCTACCTAAGTTATTCATAGATGTATACTAGCTTTGTATTACTGTCTATCATTAATGTAGCCATAATTTACCAAGCTAATGTTAGCTAACCTAGCCTGTTAAAGTAGCTATCGTCACAAAGAGTCCTGTTTGCTGTAGCGACTAATAGCTTATGTTTTCAACTCATCTAACTAGCTAGCTTACTAAACTATTTGTAATGTTTGTGTTTGACAGCATATCAGTTTTTAAATCTGCTGATGGCCACATGGTTTTATCCAAGTGCCAGGCGTGACAATTATATAATTTCCCTTCTGCCAGCTGGCTCCATTATCAAGCCCTGAGACTATGTCAGTTTGTGAGCACACATTGAGTCTCACATATTGAAGGCTGTGCCGCATAGAGGTAAGAACATGTAGCTACAGTAATTATAGAGGGTGGGAAAAATAATTATGTTACAGATAGCTACACATAGGCCTACTAGCCACATAAAGCCTACCATTAATTAGACTAGGTCAGCACCTCTCATCACATGATACCATATAGGCTAGCCAAGCTATTTATATCCCCTTCCATGGATCTGTGGATGCTGGTGGAGTTAATGTGTCTGAAGCCGTTTGACGTGAGTGAGTGGTGGAACAGAGTTATGCAGAGACCTGTCACACAGGGGGACAGGACCGGCCTTCAAAATCTGCAGGCGCTGGTGAAGTGTATCACGTTGCATTGTACGAAGACCAGCCATGTGTGTGGGCGGCCTCTGATCTCTCTGTTGGAGAGGAGCGTCAGTATAGAAGAGGTGGAGCTGACACAGAAAGAGAGGGAGGAATATGAACTGAAATGCACAGAGGGACGCACAACCATTAGCAGGTACATTGCGGAAGGCACCATCCTCAGGAAACATGCAGGACCTCTACACACAGGTGTGGTAGCTGTGACTCATGCAGATTTGTGAGAGCGTCTGATATAGAGGCTGAGGCTGGTGCTGGTGCTGGGCAGTGGCTTTGATGAACAGTGTGTTGTGGGTTTGGACTGTCCATCTGCCCGTCAGACTCTGCTGTGAGGATAGTCTGGTTGTCTCTCATTCCCTTTCAGGGAGGAGGGTTTCAGGTTTGTGAGTCAGGACGGCACTGAGTCAGGCTCAGGTGATCTAGGAGTTCCAGAGCACTACATCCGGCAGCCCATTGATCATGCTGCTGTCACTCTTTATATTCCAGAACAAATTAGCTAGCAAAAGCAATCTAGCTGAATAGGACAAATTAGCTAAATTGCCATAAATGTTTAATGCTTTTCGACCTTTGTTTTGATATTTTAACCTACGTGTCGTGATCATGTTTGGTGTGGGGGGACAAAATACATTTATGTACGATGGTGCACGATGGCGCACACGCGCAGCCTGTTTGGGTTCCGTGTAAGATGGCCTCGTTCATTATTTCTTTCATGTATTCATTGTTGTCATATTGCCATAGAATTTGTACATTGTATTGTCAGAAATGTCAAGTGTAGAAAAAAAGAGGCCTGTGAAGAGAGGTGGGTTTCTTTACAATTCACATTAGGCATAGATGCTTGTAATGTCCAACTGGTTTACTCATGATGATAACACTGACATAATAATATCATGACACCCCTCCAAGTCAAGACCTACTGTACCTCCTCATGTACACACCAAATGTGTTTCGAATTGGGCTGTACTTTGTTGGATGACTATCACACATTCAAATGCTTTCTTTCATAATTTCATTATGTCATTCATTAATGTCCTACATGATAAGTGCGTATGCTGTTAACATGGGAAACCTTCAGACCAGGCTAAACGTGTACGTGTAAACTTGAAAGTCCATCTATCATTACTTGTACTGCATGTCAAATCTGTGGTTTAGGATTGTTTAGCCTAAGCTGAATAGGCAATATGTATTATTTATTTATTAGGTTTATTTGTCAGGGACTATGTACATACAACAAAACATGAGGCTCAGAATATGAGAATTGATGCTTTGCACCAGATTTAGCCGACAGCTAATTTACATCTGCAGTCCCCGGGCAGGTGACCATAGACACATGACAACATTATGTACAAATATACATTTAAAGTCAAAGATCAGGACATAAAGACACATTTTAACTAAATGTGATCAGGTTTAAAGCTTAATATTGGCCAAGAAGAATAGGGTATGTATCAGAACAATATGTAGGCCTTTAATTCATGACAGATCATTGTATTTCCAAAGGTAATTAAAAAATGTAAGATTTACTTTATTATACCCATGGGGAAGTTTGTCTTGGACACACATAGCTGCTGCATACAATAACAATGCAAACATGGATGTACATTCCATCACAAACATTGCACATAGCCCAGAAAACCACAGATGATTTAATCAGACCTATATATGTACACTGAATAAAAATGTAACCCCAACATGAAACAATTTCAAAGATTTTACTGAGTTACAATTCATATAACGAAATCAGTTAATTAAAATATACTTATTAGGCCCTAATCTATGCATTTCACATGACTGGGAGTTCAGATATCTTATAAAAAAGGTAGAGGCATGGATCAGATAACCAGTCAGTATCTGGTGTGACCACCATTTGCCTCATGCAGTGCAACACATATTCTTCTCATAGAGTTAATCAGCCTGTTGATTGTGGCCTGTGGAATGTTGTCCCCACTCCTCTTCAGTGGCTGTGAGAAGTTCCTGTATTTTGGTGGGAATTGGAACATGCTGTTGTGCACCACGATCCAGAGCATCCCAAACATACTCAATGAGTGACATGTCTGGTGAGTCTGAAAATGGAGATGTCTACAGGACAAATATATATATTTGTAAGAGTGGACCTGAGTTCTGTCCAACTTATGGACCTCCATAGGGGAGTAGTCACCAACAGATTTTGGGTCAAAAACCATTTCATCAGTTTGCTTGACATTTAGGATGATGTGGTGGTCATCACACCACCGCACAAGCCTCTGTACAGTATCTTTGACTTTTACACAGTGGTTTCAGTGTCTATACATGAGACCTAGAATGGCAGAAAACTTCATCAGAAAACTGGACAACATACTTATCAGGGTATCTACATTCATTTATACTGTATTATTGACTGTATGTTTGTTTTGCTCCATGTGTAACTCTGTGTCGTTGTATGTGTCTAACTGCTTTGCTTTATCTTGGCCAGGTCGCAATTGTAAATGAGAACTTGTTCTCAACTTGCCTACCTGGTTAAATAAAGGTGAAATAAATAAATAAATAAATACAAATTTGTATACCGTGTGCATAGGATGGGTGAATTGTCAGTCTTGGGGGGCACCTTAATGTCCTTGGGCTCAGCCATGGTCTCATTCACTCGGACATGCAGGGTTCTGTTGGTCAGAAATTAGTGATACCACCTGACGGTATGGGGTTTGACTGACATCTGTCTGAGCTTACTGGGGAGGATGTGTAAGATGTTCAAATGCTGAACTAAAATCCACAAATAGCAGTTGAGGATAACCCTTGGGGTTCTCCAGATGGTGCAGGATGAGAGGCACTATTCTAAGGATTTATCATCAAAGGACTTGTTCAAGTTTAGCCTTGTCTTTAAATGATTCATATTGAAGTTATTTTTAGTGTAATTTATTTGTATTGTGTGTATGTGGTATGGGTAGGGTCTAGCCTATTCATATATGTTAAGTACCTTTAGCTCCTATTGACAATAGTATCTTCTGGCCGGGGGAGTTTTATTGCACTTCACAAACTGATACGGATCCTACAATGTGTTTAGTTTGACTGAAGATTACACACCATGATCTTTTCAAGACACTTCATTTACAATGAAGGTCAGAGCAACAGGCCTACGGTTTTTGTTTTCTTTGGGAGAAGGATTTTGGGGGAAAAGGGTGTTTATTGTTTGTTGTTTTGAAAGTGTATTGGAAAGTTCTTAGTAGCTCGCTAACTTTTTAGTTTGGATCCCGTGACACAGTTGGCATCATTTACTGGGACTGCTAGTCTCTGTCCAGTGATCCTGCCGACCAAGGTCGGGTCTGAGGAGCTATTTCGCTAGCTGCATATCAAGCTAGCAGGGTTTTCTTGAGGACTTGAACACAACCCGCAAAGCTGTTAGCCATTGTGGCTGGGGCGGCGGATTGTCCCGGGTTTGTGGCTGTCTAGATTCCTGCTGTTTGTTGTTTTCAATCTTCCCTGTCACCTGCCCTGTGTGGAACTGCGAGGAGTAACATCATAACCTATGATGCTAGCTATCATGACCAAGACCAAAAGCCGGCGGGAGTACCATTGAGGATAGTGGTGTCTCTCTATCACACGTGTCGGATCTTTTAAACTAACAAAAATAGATTTACAAGCATATGTTACAGCAGTAAGAAAATAGTCTTGATACTCCCCATCCCGGATCCGGGATCGTGAATAAAGCCTCAGGCTCATTAGCATAATGCAACGTTAACGATTTCTGAAAATCGCAAATAAAATGAAAATAATGCACCTGCTCTCAAGCTTATCCTTTTCTTAACAACACTGTCATCTCAGATTTTCAAAATATTATTTTGAACCATAGCAATTCACTAATTTGTGTAAGAGTATGCAAAGCTAGCTTAGCATTTTGCGTAGCATTTAGCACGCAACATTTTCACAAAAACCTAATAAATAAAATCATTTACCTTTGAAGAGCTTCGGATGTTTTCAATGAGGAGACTCTCAGTTACATAGCAAATGTTCAGTTTTTCCTGAAAGAATCTTTGTGTAGGAGAAATTGCTCCGTTTTGTACATCACATTTGGCTACCGAAACGAACCGAAAATTCAGTCACCAAAACGTCAAACTTTTTCCGAATTAACTCCATAATATCGACCGAAACATGGCAAACGTTGTTTGGAATCAATCCTCAAGGTGTTTTTTCACATATCTCTTCATTGATATGCAGTTCGTGGAAGCCTGCTTTCCCCTCAGAATCGCATGGAAAAATACCTGCAGCTGAAAATGACGCACCAATTTCGACGGAGGACACCGGGCGGACACCTGGAAAATGTAGTCTCTTATGGTCAATCTTCCAATGATATGCCTACAAATACGTCACAATGCTGCAGACACCTTGGGGAAACGATAGATAGGGCTGGCTCATTCCTCTCGCATTCACAGCCATATAAGGAGACAATGGAAAACGGAGCCTCAAAAATCCTGCTGATTTCCTGGTTGCCGTTTCATCTTGGTTTTGCCTGTAGCTCCCATTCTAGGGCATCCACAGACAATATCTTTGTAGTTCTGGAAAATTCAGAGTGTTTTCTTTCCAAAGCTATCAATTATATGCATAGTCGAGCATCTTTTTACGACAAAATATCTTGTTTAAAACGGGAACGTTTTTCATCCAAAAATGAAGTTTCAGAGTTTCAAGAGGTTATAAATGGGGAGAACCGGTTGAAAGTTTCTGTTGGCTGAATGAGAGACACCGGTTGAGCATTCCTACAGCATTTCCTTCCAGAAGTCATGAGTAAGTTGTCCGGCTGCGTTGACCGTGCGAGGGGATTTATACTTACGTTACTATCTGTACTTTCTGGGGGCACAGACACTGTTTCATCCTTTCCTACACTGAAATTATCCTAACGATTGTGTCTGAAGCTGGGCCTGAAGCACAGCTATCCTCGCCGTAAGGCAGTCGTTCTCCTGTATATTATGAGTACAGTGACTCCAATTAGGCATCATGTTAATGTTAATACTTAGCTTCGGATTTTGGAAGTCCTGACGAACCATGTCCAGATAAAACGTCCGGAGTGAAAAAGTTGAATGAAAAAAAGTTGAGTGAGGGAAAAACTTAAAATATGAACGGTAATTAAAAAGTAAAAACCGTAATGTTGTCAGGTAGCAAAGTAAGGTTGGCAACAAAACGCAGAGCAGCTCATAAACAAGTCTGCAAGTTGTGACCAGAAATTGTCCTTCATAACTGACAGCAATACCAGCCATTTCAAGGCCTACCTTCAAGAATGTCTATAATCATCAGAAAATAAATTTATAGAAATAAATCAAGCAGCTGTTAGCTACTTTCCCTTAAAGTAGTTGGCAACACTGAGCGAACTAACACATATTTTCCCAAAAGGCTCTCATTAAAACCTGTTAGAGCTAGGGCTACTTTTTTCAACATTTTGTTAAAAATCGTGCAACATTTCAACGTCCTGCTACTCATGTCAGGAATATAGTATATGCATATGATTAGTATGTGTGGATAGAAAACAC
>NW_027009091.1:30000-55828 GCF_036934945.1 Oncorhynchus masou masou | reverse complement strand
CTCCCAGTATCACAGGGTTCTCTCCCAGTATCACTGGGGTTCTCTCCCAGTATCCACAGGGTTTCTCTCCCAGTATCACAGGGTTCTCTCCCAGTATCACAGGGTTCTCTCCCAGTATCCACAGGGGTTCTCTCCCAGTATCACAGGGTTCTCTCCCAGTACCACAGGGTTCTCTCCCAGTATCACAGGGTTCTCTCCCAGTATCACGGGGTTCTCTCCCAGTATCACAGGGTTCTCTCCTAGTACCACAGGGTTCTCTCCCAGTACCACAGGGTTCTCTCCCTGTATCACAGGGTTCTCTCCCATTATCACAGGGTTCTCTCCCAGTATCACAGGGTTCTCTCCCAGTATCCAGGGTTCTCTCCCAGTACCACAGGGTTCTCTCCCAGTATCACAGGGTTCTCTCCCATGCGGGGTTCTCTCCCAGTATCACGGGGTTCTCTCCTAGTACCAGGGTTTCTCCCAGTACCCCAGGGTTCTCTCCCTGTATCACAATGTTCTCTCCCATTATCACAGGGTTCTCTCCCAGTATCACAGGGTTCTCTCCCAGTATCACGGGGTTCTCTCCCAGTATCATGGGGTTCTATCACAGGGTTCTCTCCCAGTATCACGGGGTTCTCTCCCAGTATCACGGGGTTCTCTCCCAGTATCACGGGGTTCTCTCCCAGTATCACGGGGTTCTCTCCCAGTATCACAAGGTTCTCTCCCCAGTATCACGGGGTTCTCTCCCAGTCAAGGTTCTCTCCCAGTATCACAGGGTTCTCTCCCAGTACCACAAGGTTCTCTCCCAGTATCACGGGGGTATCACAGGGTTCTCTCCCAGTATCACAGGGGTTCTCTCTACAGGGTTCTCTCCCAGTATCACAGGGTTCTTTCCCAGTATCGCAGTCCCAGTATCACGGGGTTCTCTCCCCAGTATCAGGGTTTCTATCCCAGTATCACAGGGTTCTTCCAGTATCACGGGGTTCTCTCCCAGTATCACAGGGTTCTCTCCCAGTATCACGGGGTTCTCTCCCAGTATCACAGGGTTCTATCCCAGTATCACAGGGTTCTCTCCCAGTATCACGGGCTTCTCTCCCAGTATCACCGGGTTCTCTCGCAGTATCAGGGTTCTCTCCCAGTATACCGGGTTTCTCTCCCAGTATCACAGGGTTCTCTCCCAGTATCACGGGGTTCTCTCCCAGTATCACAGGGTTCTCTCCCAGTATCACGGGTTCTCTCTCATTATCACAGGGTTCTCTCCCAGTATCAGGGTTCTCTCCTAGTATCACAGGGTTCTCTCCCAGTACCACGGGTTCTCTCCCAGTATCACAGGGTTCTCTCCCAGTATCGGGGTTCTCTCCCAGTATCACAGGGTTCTCTCTCATTATCACAGGGTTCTCTCCCAGTATCACAGGTTCTCTCCCAGTATCACAGGGTTCTCTCATTATCACAGGTTCTCTCTCATTATCACAGGTTCTCTCCCAGTATCACAGGGTTTCTCCCAGTATCACAGGGTTCTCTCCCAGTATCACAGGGTTCTCTCCCAGTATCACAGGGTTCTCTCCCAGTATCACAGGGTTCTCTCCCAGTATCACAGGGTTCTCTCCCAGTATCACAGGGTTCTCTCCCAGTATCACAGGGTTCTCTCCCAGTATCACAGGGTTCTCTCCCAGTATCACCGGGTTCTCAGGGGTTCTCTCCCAGTATCACAGGGTTCTCTCCCAGTATCACAGGGTTCTCTCCCAGTATCACCGGGTTCTCTCCCAGTATCACAGGGTTCTCTCCCAGTATCACAGGGTTCTCTAGTATCACAGGGTTCTCTCCCAGTACCACAGGGTTCTCTCCCAGTATCTGGGGTTCTCTCCCAGTATCACAGGGTTCTCTCCCGGTACCACAGGGTTCCTCTCCCAGTATCACAGGGTTCTATCGCAGTAGTACAGGGTTCTCTTCCCAGAGTTCTCTCCCAGAAGGTTCTCTCCCAGTATCACAGGGTTCTCTCCCAGTATCACAGGGTTCTCTCCCAGTATCACAGGTTCTCTCCCGGACCACAGGGTTTCTCCCAGTATCACAGGGTCCAGTAGTACAGGGTTCTCTCCCAGTGCCGGGGGCTGGTTTATTGTTCTTTGAGAACCCAGAGGAAGCATATCCCGACCCTCTGGGGACCTTTTCACACGTCCAATATATCAGTCTATCTTTAGTGATCAGCCTGCTGTCTCTCTGTGTGTGTGTGTGTGTGTGTGTGTGTGTATTCTCACTGGAAGGGTGTCTTGTTACTCTTTATGTCGGTAGGAGACGTATTGAACACTCAGGGAGTCTCCATGGATACCGGAGCCAACGCAGTCGGCACGAACACATCCACTGAACCCCGAAAAGAGCGATTCCTTTTCATAGTTGTGACACGGGGTCAATAAGGCCCCATGGGGCTGGTTTCTGTTGGTCCTTGTTACTGTATCTCTTGGCTGTCTATTAATTAAGCAGACGGACTGAGACAGAGAACCATGTGGCCTAATGGAGAGGTGTACTGGTCAGTAATGGTCTATATAATGGGAGGTGAGGTCAGTGTAGAGAGGTGTTCTGGTCAGTAGGTGTACTGGTCAGTAATGGTATATATAATGGAGAGGTGTATATAATGGAGAGAGGTGTACTGGTCAGTAATGGTCTATATAATGGAGAGGTGTACTGGTCAGTAATGGTATATATAATGGAGAGGTGTACTGGTCAGTAATGGTATATATAATGGAGAGGTGTACTGGTCAGTAATGGTATATATAATAATGGGTAATATATATAATGGAGAGGTGTACTGGTCAGTAATGGTATATATAATGGAGAGGTGTACTGGTCAGTAATGGTATGTATAATGGAGAGGTGTACTGGTCAGTAAGTAATGGAGAGGTGTACTGGTCAGTAATGGTATATATAATGGAGAGGTGTACTGGTCAGTAATGGTATATATAATGGAGAGGTGTACTGGTCAGTAATGGTATATATAATGGAGAGGTGTACTGGTCAGTAATGGTATATATAATGGGAGGTGTACTGGTCAGTAATGGTATATATAATGGAGAGGTGTACTGGTCAGTAATGGTCTATATAATGGAGAGGTGTACTGGTCAGTAATGGTATATATAATGGAGAGGTGTACTGGTCAGTAATGGTCTATATAATGGAGAGGTGTACTGGTCAGTAATGGTATATATAATGGAGAGTGGTACTGGTCAGTAATGGTCTACATAATGGAGAGGTGTACTGGTCAGTAATGGTATATATAATGGAGAGGTGTACTGGTCAGTAATGGTCTATATATAATGGAGAGGTGTACTGGTCAGTAATGGTGTATATATAATGGAGAGGTGTACTGGTCAGTAATGGTATATATAATGGAGAGGTGTACTGGTCAGTAATGGTATATATAATGGAGAGGTGTACTGGTCAGTAATGGGTATATATAATGGAGAGGTGTACTGGTCAGTAATGGTGTATATATAATGGAGAGGTGTACTGGTCAGTAATGGTCTATATAATGGAGAGGTGTACTGGTCAGTAATGGTATATATAATGGAGGTGTACTGGGTAATGTCTGCTATAATGGAGAGGTGTACTGGTCAGTAATGGTATATATAATGGAGAGGTGTACTGGTCAGTAATGGTATATATAATGGAGAGGTGTACTGGTCAGTAATGGTATATAATGGAGAGGTGTACTGGTCAGTAATGGTCTATATAATGGAGAGGTGTACTGGTCAGTAATGGTATATATAATAGGTGTACTGGGTATATATAATGGAGAGGTGTACTGGTCAGTAATGGTATATATAATGGAGAGGTGTACTGGTCAGTAATGGTATATATAATGGAGAGGTGTACTGGTCAGTAATGGTATATATAATGGAGAGGTGTACTGGTCAGTAATGGTATATATAATGGAGAGGTGTACTGGTCCCTCTGGTCAGTAATGGTCTGTATAATGGAGAGGTGTACTGGTCAGTAATGGTATATATAATGGAGAGGTGTACTGGTCAGTAATGGTATATATAATGGAGAGGTGTACTGGTCAGTAATGGTATATATAATGGAGAGGTGTACTGGTCAGTAATGGTATATATAATGGAGAGGTGTACTGGTCAGTAATGGTATGTATAATGGAGAGGTGTACTGGTCAGTAATGGTATATATAATGGAGAGGTGTACTGGTCAGTTATATATAATGGTATATATAATGGAGAGGTGTACTGGTCAGTAATGGTATATATAATGGAGAGGTGTACTGGTCAGTAATGGTATATATAATGGAGAGGTGTACTATATAATGAGAGGTGTCAGTAATGGTATGTATAATGGAGAGGTGTACTGGTCAGTAATGGTATATATAATGGAGAGGTGTACTGGTCAGTAATGGTATATATAATGGTGGTGTACTGGTCAGTAATGGTATATAATGGAGAGGTGTACTGGTCAGTAATGGTATATATAATGGAGAGGTGTACTGGTCAGTAATGGTATATATAATGGAGAGGTCAGTAATGGTCTATATAATGGAGAGGTGTACTGGTCAGTAATGGTATATATAATGGAGAGGTGTACTGGTCAGTAATGGTCTACATAATGGAGAGGTGTACTGGTCAGTAATGGTATATATAATGGAGAGGGGTACTGGTCAGTAATGGTCTACATAATGGAGAGGTGTACTGGTCAGTAATGGTATATATAATGGAGAGGTGTACTGTCAGTAATGGTCTATATAATGGAGAGGTGTACTGGTCAGTAATGGTGTATATATAATGGAGAGGTGTACTAGTAATGGTCTATATAATGGAGAGGTGTGTACTGGTAAGTAATGGTATATATAATGGAGAGGTGTACTGGTCAGTAATGGTATATATAATGGAGAGGTGTACTGGTCAGTAATGGTATATATAATGGAGAGGTGTACTGGTCAGTAATGGTCTATATAATGGAGAGTGTACTGGTCAGTAATGGTATATATAATGGAGAGTGTACTGGTCAGTAATGGTATATATAATGGAGAGGTGTACTGGTCAGTAATGGTATATATAATGGAGAGGTGTACTGGTCAGTAATGGTATATATAATGGAGAGGTGTACTGGTCAGTCTGGTATATATAATGGAGAGGTGTACTGGTCAGTAATGGTATATATAATGGAGAGGTGTACTGGTCAGTAATGGTATATATAATGGAGAGGTGTACTGGTCAGTAATGGTCTATATAATGGAGAGGTGTACTGGTCAGTAATGGTATATATAATGGAGAGGTGTACTGGTCAGTAATGGTCTATATAATGGAGAGGTGTACTGGTAGTAATGGTCTATATAATGGAGAGGTGTACTGGTCAGTAATGGTCTATATAATGGAGAGGTGTACTGGTCAGGGTAATGGTCTATATAATGGAGAGGTGTACTGGTCAGTAATGGTCTATATAATGGAGAGGTGTACTGGTCAGTAATGGTCTATATAATGGAGAGGTGTACTGGTCAGTAATGGTATATATAATGGAGAGGTGTACTGGTCAGTAATGGTCTATATAATGGAGAGGTGTACTGGTCAGTAATGGTATATATAATGGAGAGGTGTACTGGTCAGTAATGCTATATATAATGGAGAGGTGTACTGGTCAGTAATGGTCTATATAATGGAGAGGTCAGTAATGGTCTATATAATGGAGAGGTGTACTGGTCAGTAATAAGTATATAACAGTCTGGTTGATCCCCTCTTAGACAGTATATAACAGTCTGGTGGATCCCCTCCTAGACAGTATATAACAGTCTGGTTGATCCCCTCCTAGACAGTATATAACAGTCTGGTTGATCCCCTCCTAGACAGTATATAACAGTCTGGTTGATTCCCTCCTAGACAGTATATAACAGTCTGGTTGATACCCTCCTAGACAGTATATAACAGTCTGCTTGATCCCCTCCTAGACAGTATATAACAGTCTGGTTGATCCCCTCCTAGACAGTATATAACAGTCTGGTTGATCCCCTCCTAGACAGTATATAACAGTCAGTATATAACAGTCTGGTTGATACCCTCCTAGACAGTATATAACAGTCTGTTTGATCCCCTCCTAGACAGTATATAACAGTCTGGTTGATACCCTCCTAGACAGTATATAACAGTCTGGTTGATACCCTCCTCGTCAGTATATAACAGTCTGGTTGATCCCCTCCTAGACAGTATATAACAGTCTGGTTGATCCCCTCCTAGACAGTATATAACAGTCTGGTTGATACCCTCCTAGACAGTATATAACAGTCTGGTGGATCCCCTCCTAGACAGTATATAACAGTCTGGTTGATCCCCTCCTAGACAGTATATAACAGTCTGGTTGATCCCCCACCTAGACAGTATATAACAGTCTGGTTGATACCCTCCTAGACAGTATATAACAGTCTGGTTGATACCCTCCTAGACAGTATATAACAGTCTGGTTGATCCCCTCCTAGACAGTATATAACAGTCTGGTTGATCCCCTCCTAGACAGTATATAACAGTCTGGATTTGATCCCTCCTAGACAGTATATAACAGTCTGGTTGATACCCTCCTAGACAGTATATAACAGTCAGTATATAACAGTCTGGTTTATCCTCCTAGACAGTATATAATAGTCTGGTTGATACCCTCTAGACAGTATATAACAGTCTGGTTGATCCCCTCCTAGACAGTATATAACAGTCTGGTTGATCCTCCTAGACAGTATATAACAGTCTGGTTGATACCCTCCTAGACAGTATATAACAGTCTGGTTGATCCCCTCCTAGACAGTATATAACAGTCTGGTTGATACCCTCCTAGACAGTATATAACAGTCTGGTTGATCCCCTCCTAGACAGTATATAACAGTCTGGTTGATACCCTCCTAGACAGTATATAACAGTCTGGTTGATACCCTCCTAGACAGTATATAACAGTCTGGTTGATACCCTCCTAGACAGTATATAACAGTCTGGTTGATCCCCTCCTAGACAGTATATAACAGTCTGGTTGATCCCCTCCTAGACATTATATAACAGTCTGGTTGATACCCTCCTAGAGAGTATATAACAGTCAGTATATAACAGTCTGGTTGATCCCCTCCTAGACAGTATATAACAGTCATTATATAACAGTCTGGTTGATACCCTCCTAGACAGTATATAACAGTCTGGTTGATCCCCTCCTAGACAGTATATAACAGTCTGGTTGATCCCCTCCTAGACAGTATATAACAGTCTGGTTGATACCCTCCTAGACAGTATATAACAGTCTGGTTGATACCCTCCTAGACAGTATATAACAGTCTGGTTGATCCCCTCCTAGACAGTATATAACAGTCTGGTTGATCCTCCTAGACAGTATATAACAGTCTGGTTGATACCCTCCTAGACAGTATATAACAGTCTGGTTGATCCCCTCCTAGACAGTATATAACAGTCTGGTTGATACCCTCTAGACAGTATATAACAGTCTGTTTGATCCCCTCTAGACAGTATATAACAGTCTGGTTGATACCCTCCTAGACAGTATATAACAGTCTGGTTGATCCCCTCCTAGACAGTATATAACAGTCTGGTTGATCCCCCCTAGACAGTATATAACAGTCTGGTTGATCCCCTCCTAGACAGTATATAACAGTCTGGTTGATACCCTCCTAGACAGTATATAACAGTCTGGTGGATCCCCTCCTAGACAGTATATAACAGTCTGGTTGATCCCCTCTAGACAGTATATAACAGTCTGGTTGATACCCTCCTAGACAGTATATAACAGTCTGGTTGATCCCCTCCTAGACAGTATATAACAGTCTGGTTGATCCCCTCCTAGACAGTATATAACAGTCTGGTTGATCCCCTCCTAGACAGTATATAACAGTCTGCTTGATCCCCTCCTAGACAGTATATAACAGTCTGGTTGATACCCTCCTAGACAGTATATAACAGTCAGTATATAACAGTCTGGTTTATCCCCTCCTAGACAGTATATAATAGTCTGATTGATCCCCTCCTAGACAGTATATAACAGTCTGGTTGATCCCCTCCTAGACAGTATATAACAGTCTGGTTGATCCCCTCCTAGACAGTATATAACAGTCAGTATATAACAGTCTGGTTGATACCCTCCTAGACAGTATATAACAGTCTGGTTGATCCCCTCCTAGACAGTATATAACAGTCTGGTTGATCCCCTCCTAGACAGTATATAACAGTCTGGTTGATCCCCTCCTAGACAGTATATAACAGTCTGGTTGATCCCCTCCTAGACAGTATATAACAGTCTGGTTGATACCCTCCTAGACAGTATATAACAGTCTGGTTTGATACCCTCCTAGACAGTATATAACAGTCTGGTTGATCCCCTCCTAGACAGTATATAACAGTCTGGTTGATCCCCTCTAGACAGTATATAACAGTCTGGTTGATACCCTCCTAGAGAGTATATAACAGTCAGTATATAACAGTCTGGTTGATCCCCTCCTAGACAGTATATAACAGTCATTATATAACAGTCTGGTTGATACCCTCCTAGACAGTATATAACAGTCAGTATATAACAGTCTGGTTGATCCCCTCCTAGACAGTATATAACAGTCTGGTTGATCCCCTCCTAGACAGTATATAACAGTCTGGTTGATACCCTCCTAGACATTATATAACAGTCTGGTTGATACCCTCCTAGACAGTATATAACAGTCTGGTTGATACCCTCCTAGACAGTATATAACAGTCTGGTTGATACCCTCCTAGACAGTATATAACAGTCTGGTTGATACCCTCCTAGTCAGTATATAACAGTCTGGTTGATCCCCTCTTAGACAGTATATAACAGTCTGGTTGATACCCTCCTAGACAGTATATAACAGTCTGGTTGATCCCCTCCTAGACAGTATATACCAGTCTGGTTGATCCCCTCCTAGACATTATATAACAGTCTGGTTGATACCCCCTAGACCTAGACAGTATATAACAGTCTGGTTGATACCCTCCCTAGACAGTATATAACAGTCTGGTTGATACCCTCCTAGTCAGTATATAACAGTCTGGTTGATAACCTCTAGACAGTATATAACAGTCTGGTTGATACCCTCCTAGACAGTATATAACAGTCTGGTTGATCCCCTCCTAGACAGTATATAACAGTCTGGTTGATCCCCTCCTAGACAGTATATAACAGTCTGGTTGATCCCCTCCTAGACAGTATATAACAGTCTGGTTGATCCCCTCCTAGACAGTATATAACAGTCTGGTTGATCCCCTCCTAGACAGTAGTCTGGTTATCCTCCTAGACAGTATATAACAGTCAGTATATAACAGTCTGGTTGATACCCTCCTAGACAGTATATAACAGTCTGGTTGATCCCCTCCTAGACAGTATATAACAGTCTGGTTGATCCCCTCCTAGACAGTATATAACAGTCTGGTTGATCCCCTCCTAGACAGTATATAACAGTCTGGTTGATACCCTCTAGACAGTATATAACAGTCTGGTTGATCCCTCCTAGACAGTATATAACAGTCTGGTTGATCCCTCCTAGACAGTATATAACAGTCTGGTTGATCCCCTCCTAGACATTATATAACAGGCTGGTTGATACCCTCCTAGACAGTATATAACAGTCAGTATATAACAGTCTGGTTGATCCCCTCCTAGACAGTATATAACAGTCTGGTTGATCCCCTCCTAGACAGTATATAACAGTCTGGTTGATCCCCTCCTAGACAGTATATAACAGTCTGGTTGATCCCCTCCTAGACAGTATATAACAGTCTGGTTGATCCCCTCCTAGACAGTATATAACAGTCTGGTTGATCCCCCTCCTAGACAGTATATAACAGTCTGGTTGATACCCTCCTAGACAGTATATAACAGTCTGGTTGATACCCTCCTAGACAGTATATAACAGTCTGGTTGATACCCTCCTAGACAGTATATAACAGTCTGGTTGATACCCTCCTAGACAGTATATAACAGTCTGGTTGATCCCCTCCTAGACAGTATATAACAGTCTGGTTGATCCCCTCCTAGACAGTATATAACAGTCTGGTTGAGTAGACAGTATATAACAGTCTGGTTGGATCCCTCCTAGACAGTATATAACAGTCTGGTTGATCCCCTCCTAGACAGTATATAACAGTCTGGTTGATCCCCTCCTAGACAGTATATAACAGTCTGGTTGATCCCCTCCTAGACAGTATATAACAGTCTGGTTGATCCCCTCCTAGACAGTATATAACAGTCTGGTTGATACCCTCCTAGACAGTATATAACAGTCTGGTTGATCCCCCCTAGACAGTATAAAACAGTCTGGTTGATCCCCTCCTAGACAGTATATAACAGTCTGGTTGATACCCTCCTAGACAGTATATAACAGTCTGGTTGATACCCTCCTAGACAGTATATAACAGTCTGGTTGATCCCCTCCTAGACAGTATATAACAGTCTGGTTGATCCCCTCCTAGACAGTATATAACAGTCTGGTTGATCCCCTCCTAGACAGTATATAACAGTCTGGTTGATCCCCTCCTAGACAGTATATAACAGTCTGGTTGATACCCTCCTAGACAGTATATAACAGTCTGGTTGATCCCCTCCTAGACAGTATATAACAGTCTGGTTGATACCCTCCTAGACAGTATATAACAGTCTGGTTGATCCCCTCCTAGACAGTATATAACAGTCTGGTTGATCCCCTCCTAGACAGTATATAACAGTCTGGTTGATCCCCTCCTAGACAGTATATAACAGTCTGGTTGATACCCTCCTAGACAGTATATAACAGTCTGGTTGATCCCCTCCTAGACAGTATATAACAGTCTGGTTGATACCCTCCTAGACAGTATATAACAGTCTGGTTGATCCCCTCCTAGACAGTATATAACAGTCTGGTTGATACCTCCTAGACAGTATATAACAGTCTGGTTGATACCCTCCCTAGACAGTATATAACAGTCTGGTTGATACCCTCCTAGACAGTATATAACAGTCTGGTTGATCCCCTTAGACAGTATATAACAGTCTGGTTGATCCCCTCCTAGACAGTATATAACAGTCTGGTTGATCCCCTCCTAGACAGTATATAACAGTCTGGTTGATCCCCTCCTAGACAGTATATAACAGTCTGGTTGATCCCCTCTAGACAGTATATAACAGTCTGGTTGATACCCTCCTAGACAGTATATAACAGTCTGGTTGATCCCCTCCTAGACAGTATATAACAGTCTGGTTGATCCCCTCCTAGACAGTATATAACAGTCTGGTTGATACCCTCCTAGACAGTATATAACAGTCTAACAGTTGATACCCTCCTAGACAGTATATAACAGTCTGGTTCCAGAACAGATCCCCTCCTAGACAGTATATAACAGTCTGGTTGATACCCTCCTAGACAGACAGTCAGTATATAACAGTCTGGTTGATCCCCTCCTAGACAGTATATAACAGTCTGGTTGATCCCCTCCTAGACAGTATATAACAGTCTGGTTGATCCTCCTCCTAGTATATAACAGTCTGGTTGTATATAACAGTCTGGTTGATACCCCCCTAGACAGTATATAACAGTCTGGTTGATCCCCTCCTAGACAGTATATAACAGTCTGGTTGATCCCCTCCTAGACAGTATATAACAGTCTGGTTGATCCCCTCCTAGACAGTATATAACAGTCTGGTTGATACCCTCCTAGACAGTATATAAACAGTATATAACAGTCTGGTTGATACCCTCCTAGACAGTATATAACAGTCTGGTTGATCCCCTCCTAGACAGTATATAACAGTCTGGTTGATCCCCTCCTGATGATCCCCTCCTAGACAGTATATAACAGTCTGGTTGATCCCCTCCTAGACAGTATATAACAGTCTGGTTGATCCCCTCCTAGACAGTATATAACAGTCTGGTTGATCCCCTCCTAGACAGTATATAACAGTCTGGTTGATCCCTCCTAGACAGTATATAACAGTCTGGTTGATACCCTCCTAGACAGTATATAACAGTCTGGTTGATCCCCTCCTAGACAGTATATAACAGTCTGGTTGATACCCTCCTAGACAGTATATAACAGTCTGGTTGATCCCCTCCTAGACAGTATATAACAGTCTGGTTGATACCCTCCTAGACAGTATATAACAGTCAGTTATAACTCCTGGTTGACAGTATATAACAGTCTGGTTGATACCCTCCTAGACAGTATATAACAGTCTGGTTGATCCCTCCTAGACAGTATATAACAGTCTGGTTGATCCCCTCCTAGACAGTATATAACAGTCTGGTTGATACCCTCCTAGACAGTATATAACAGTCTGGTTGATACCCTCCTAGACAGTATATAACAGTCTGGTTGATACCCTCCTAGACAGTATATAACAGTCTGGTTGATACCCTCCTAGACAGTATATAACAGTCTGGTTGATACCCTCCTAGACAGTATATAACAGTCTGGTTGATCCCCTCCTAGACAGTATATAACAGTCTGGTTGATCCCCTCCTAGACAGTATATAACAGTCTGGTTGATCCCCTCCTAGACAGTATATAACAGTCTGGTTGACCCTCCTAGACAGTATATAACAGTCTGGTTGATCCCCTCCTAGACAGTATATAACAGTCTGGTTGATCCCCTCCTAGACAGTATATAACAGTCTGGTTGATCCCCTCCCTAGACAGTATATAACAGTCTGACAGTATATAACAGTCCCTCCTAGACAGTATATAACAGTCTGGTTGATCCCCTCCTAGACAGTATATAACAGTCTGGTTGATACCCTCCTAGACAGTATATAACAGTCTGGTTGATACCCTCCTAGACAGTATATAACAGTCTGGTTGATCCCCTCCTAGACAGTATATAACAGTCTGGTTGATACCCTCTGGTTATTCTCCCTAGACAGTATATAACAGTCTGGTTGATCCTCTAGACAGTATATAACAGTCTGGTTGATCCCTCCTAGACAGTATATAACAGTCTGGTTGATCCCCTCCTAGACAGTATATAACAGTCTGGTTGATACCCTCCTAGTCAGTATATAACAGTCTGGTTGATCCCCTCCTAGTCAGTATATAACAGTCTGGTTGATCCCCTCCTAGACAGTATATAACAGTCTGGTTGATCCCCTCCTAGACAGTATATAACAGTCTGGTTGATACCCTCCTAGACAGTATATAACAGTCTGGTTGATCCCCTCCTAGACAGTATATAACAGTCTGGTTGATACCCCTCCTAGACAGTATATAACAGTCTGGTTGATACCCTCCTAGACAGTATATAACAGTCTGGTTGATACCCTCCTAGACAGTATATAACAGTCTGGTTGATACCCTCCTAGACAGTATATAACAGTCTGGTTGATACCCTCCTAGACAGTATATAACAGTCTGGTTGATCCTCCTAGACAGTATATAACAGTCTGGTTGATACCCTCCCTCCTAGACAGTATATAACAGTCAGTATATAACAGTCTGGTTGATCCCCTCCTAGACAGTATATAACAGTCTGGTTGATCCCCTCCTAGACAGTATATAACAGTCTGGTTGATCCCCTCCTAGACAGTATATAACAGTCTGGTTGATCCCCTCCTAGACAGTATATAACAGTCTGGTTGATCCCCTCCTAGACAGTATATAACAGTCTGGTTGATCCCCTCCTAGTCAGTATATAACAGTCTGGTTGATCCCTCCTAGACAGTATATAACAGTCTGGTTGATCCCCTCCTAGACAGTATATAACAGTCTGGTTGATACCCTCCTAGACAGTATATAACAGTCTGGTTGATCCTCCTAGACAGTATATAACAGTCTGGTTGATCCCCTCCTAGACAGTATATAACAGTCTGGTTGATCCCCTCCTAGACAGTATATAGCAGTGTGGTTGATCCCCTCCTAGACAGTATATAACAGTCTGGTTGATCCCCTCCTAGACAGTATAGAACAGTCTGGTTGATCCCTCCTAGACAGTATATAACAGTCTGGTTGATCCCCTCCTAGACAGTATATAACAGTCTGGTTGATACCCCTCCTAGACAGTATATAACAGTCTGGTTGATACCCTCCTAGACAGTATAGAACAGTCTGGTTGATACCCTCCTAGACAGTATAGAACAGTCTGGTTGATCCCCTCCTAGACAGTATATAACAGTCTGGTTGATCCCCTCTAGACAGTATATAACAGTCTGGTTGATCCCCTCCTAGACAGTATATAACAGTCTGGTTGATACCCTCCTAGACAGTATATAACAGTCTGGTTGATACCCTCCTAGACAGTATATAACAGTCTGGTTGATCCCCTCCTAGTCAGTATATAACAGTCTGGTTGATCCCCCTCCAAGACAGTATATAACAGTCTGGTTTGATCCCCTCCTAGACAGTATATAACAGTCTGGTTGATACCCTCTAGACAGTATATAACAGTCTGGTTGATACCCTCCTAGACAGTATATAACAGTCTGGTTGATCCCCTCCTAGACAGTATATAACAGTCTGGTTGATCCCCTCCTAGACAGTATATAACAGTCTGGTTGATACCCTCCTAGACAGTATATAACAGTCTGGTTGATACCCTCCAAGACAGTATATAACAGTCTGTTTGATCCCCTCCTAGACAGTATATAACAGTCTGGTTGATACCCTCCTAGACAGTATATAACAGTCTGGTTGATACCCTCCTAGACAGTATATAACAGTCTGGTTGATCCCCTCCTAGACAGTATATAACAGTCTGGTTGATCCCCTCCTAGTCAGTATATAACAGTCTGGTTGATACCCTCCTAGACAGTATATAACAGTCTGGTTGATCCCCTCCTAGACAGTATATAACAGTCTGGTTGATCCCCTCCTAGACAGTATATAACAGTCTGGTTGATCCCCTCCTAGACAGTATATAACAGTCTGGTTGATCCCCTCCTAGACAGTATATAACAGTCTGGTTGATCCCCTCCTAGACAGTATATAACAGTCTGGTTGATACCCTCCTAGACAGTATATAACAGTCTGGTTGATCCCCTCCTAGACAGTATATAACAGTCTGGTTGATCCCCTCCTAGACAGTATATAACAGTCTGGTTGATCCCCTCCTAGACAGTATATAACAGTCTGGTTGATCCCCTCCTAGACAGTATATAACAGTCTGGTTGATCCCCTCCTAGACAGTATATAACAGTCTGGTTGATCCCCTCCTAGACAGTATATAACAGTCTGGTTGATCCCCTCCTTGACAGTATATAACAGTCTGGTTGATACCCTCCTAGACAGTATATAACAGTCTGGTTGATACCCTCCTAGACAGTATATAACAGTCTGGTTGATACCCTCCTAGACAGTATATAACAGTCTGGTTGATCCCCTCCTAGACAGTATATAACAGTCTAGTTGATCCCCTCCTAGACAGTATATAACAGTCTGGTTGATCCCCTCCTTGACAGTATATAACAGTCTGGTTGATCCCCTCCTAGACAGTATATAACAGTCTGGTTGATCCCCTCCTAGACAGTATATAACAGTCTGGTTGTTACCCTCCTAGACAGTATATAACAGTCTGGTTGATCCCCTCCTAGACAGTATATAACAGTCTGGTTGATCCCTCCTAGACAGTATATAACAGTCTGGTTTATCCCCTCCTAGACAGTAGATAACAGTCTGGTTGATACCCTCCTAGACAGTATATAACAGTCTGGTTGTTACCCTCCTAGACAGTATATAACAGTCTGGTTGATCCCCTAATAGACAGTATATAACAGTCTGGTTGATCCCCCCCCTAGACAGTATATAACAGTCTGGTTGATCCCCTCCTAGACAGTATATAACAGTCTGGTTGATACCCTCCTAGACAGTATATAACAGTCTGGTTGATACCCTCCTCGTCAGTATATAACAGTCTGGTTGATCCCCTCCTAGTCAGTATATAACAGTCTGGTTGATCCCCTCCTAGACAGTATATAACAGTCTGGTTGATCCCCTCCTAGACAGTATATAACAGTCTGGTTGATACCCTCCTAGACAGTATATAACAGTCTGGTTGATACCCTCCTCGTCAGTATATAACAGTCTGGTTGATACCCTCCTAGACAGTATATAACAGTCTGGTTGATACCCTCCTCGTCAGTATATAACAGTCTGGTTGATCCCCTCCTAGACAGTATATAACAGTCTGGTTGATCCTCCTAGACAGTATATAACAGTCTGGTTGATACCCTCCTAGACAGTATATAACAGTCTGGTTGATCCCCTCCTAGACAGTATATAACAGTCTGGTTGATCCCCTCCTAGACAGTATATAACAGTCTGGTTGATACCCTCCTAGACAGTATATAACAGTCTGGTTGATCCCCTCCTAGACAGTATATAACAGTCTGGTTGATACCCTCCTAGACAGTATATAACAGTCTGGTTGATCCCCTCCTAGACAGTATATAACAGTCTGGTTGATACCCTCCTAGACAGTATATAACAGTCTGGTTGATCCCCTCCTAGACAGTATATAACAGTCTGGTTGATCCCCTCCTAGACAGTATATAACAGTCTGGTTGATCCCCTCCTAGACAGTATATAACAGTCTGGTTGATCCCCTCCTAGACAGTATATAACAGTCTGGTTGATCCCCTCCTAGACAGTATATAACAGTCTGGTTGATCCCCTCCTAGACAGTATATAACAGTCTGGTTGATCCCCTCCTAGACAGTATATAACAGTCTGGTTGATACCCTCCTAGACAGTATATAACAGTCTGGTTGATCCCCTCCTAGACAGTATATAACAGTCTGGTTGATACCCTCCTAGACAGTATATAACAGTCTGGTTGATACCCTCCTAGACAGTATATAACAGTCTGGTTGATCCCCTCCTAGACAGTATATAACAGTCTGGTTGATCCCCTCCTAGACAGTATATACCATTCTGGTTGATCCCCTCCTAGACAGTATATAACAGTCTGGTTGATCCCCTCCTAGACAGTATATAACAGTCTGGTTGATACCCTCCTAGACAGTATATAACAGTCTGGTTGATACCCTCCTAGACAGTATATAACAGTCTGGTTGATCCCCTCCTAGTCAGTATATAACATTCTGGTTGATACCCTCCAAGACAGTATATAACAGTCCCCTCCTAGACAGTATATAACAGTCTGGTTGATACCCTCCTAGACAGTATATAACAGTCTGGTTGATCCCCTCCTAGACAGTATATAACAGTCTGGTTGATCCCCTCCTAGACAGTATATAACAGTCTGGTTGATCCCCTCCTAGACAGTATATAACAGTCTGGTTGATCCCTCCTAGACAGTATATAACAGTCTGGTTGATACCCTCCTAGACAGTATATAACAGTCTGGTTGATACCCTCCTAGACAGTATATAACAGTCTGGTTGATCCTCCTAGTCAGTATATAACAGTCTGGTTGATCCCCTCCTAGACAGTATATAACAGTCTGGTTGATACCCTCCTAGACAGTATATAACAGTCTGGTTGATCCCCTCCTAGACAGTATATAACAGTCTGGTTGATCCCCTCCTAGACAGTATATAACAGTCTGGTTGATACCCTCCTAGACAGTATATAACAGTCTGGTTGATCCCCTCCTAGTCAGTATATACCATTCTGGTTGATACCCTCCAAGACAGTATATAACAGTCTGTTTGATCCCCTCCTAGACAGTATATAACAGTCTGGTTGATACCCTCCTAGACAGTATATAACAGTCTGGTTGATACCCTCCTAGACAGTATATAACAGTCTGGTTGATCCCCTCCTAGACAGTATATAACAGTCTGGTTGATACCCTCCTAGACAGTATATAACAGTCTGGTTGATACCCTCCTAGACAGTATATAACAGTCTGGTTGATCCCCTCCTAGACAGTATATAACAGTCTGGTTGATCCCCTCCTAGACAGTATATAACAGTCTGGTTGATCCCCTCCTAGACAGTATATAACAGTCTGGTTGATCCCCTCCTAGACAGTATATAACAGTCTGGTTGATACCCTCCTAGACAGTATATAACAGTCTGGTTGATACCCTCCTAGACAGTATAGAACAGTCTGGTTGATACCCTCCTAGACAGTATAGAACAGTCTGGTTGATCCCCTCCTAGACAGTATATACCATTCTGGTTGATACCCTCCTAGACAGTATATAACAGTCTGGTTGATCCCCTCCTAGACAGTATATAACAGTCTGGTTGATACCCTCCTAGACAGTATATAACAGTCTGGTTGATCCCCTCCTAGACAGTATATAACAGTCTGGTTGATCCCCTCCTCGTCAGTATATACCAGTCTGGTTGATCCCCTCCAAGACAGTATATAACAGTCTGTTTGATCCCCTCCTAGACAGTATATAACAGTCTGGTTGATACCCTCCTAGACAGTATATAACAGTCTGGTTGATACCCTCCTAGACAGTATATAGCAGGGCACAACAGTCTGGTTGATACCCTCCTGACAGTATATAACAGTCTGGTTGATCCCCTCCTAGACAGTATATAACAGTCTGGTTGATCCCCTCCTAGACAGTATATAACAGTCTGGTTGATACCCTCCTAGACAGTATATAACAGTCTGGTTGATCCCCTCCTAGACAGTATATAACAGTCTGGTTGATCCCCTCCTAGACAGTATATAACAGTCTGGTTGATCCCCTCCTAGACAGTATATAGCAGTGTGGTTGATCCCCTCCTAGACAGTATATAACAGTCTGGTTGATACCCTCCTAGACAGTATAGAACAGTCTGGTTGATCCCCTCCTAGACAGTATATAACAGTCTGGTTGATCCCCTCCTAGACAGTATATAACAGTCTGGTTGATACCCTCCTAGACAGTATATAACAGTCTGGTTGATACCCTCCTAGACAGTATAGAACAGTCTGGTTGATACCCTCCTAGACAGTATAGAACAGTCTGGTTGATACCCTCCTAGACAGTATAGAACAGTCTGGTTGATACCCTCCTAGTCAGTATATAACAGTCTGGTTGATCCCCTCCTAGACAGTATATACCATTCTGGTTGATACCCTCCTAGACAGTATATAACAGTCTGGTTGATCCCCTCCTAGACAGTATATAACAGTCTGGTTGATACCCTCCTAGACAGTATATAACAGTCTGGTTGATACCCTCCTAGACAGTATATAACAGTCTGGTTGATCCCCTCCTCGTCAGTATATACCATTCTGGTTGATACCCTCCAAGACAGTATATAACAGTCTGTTTGATCCCCTCCTAGACAGTATATAACAGTCTGGTTGATACCCTCCTAGACAGTATATAACAGTCTGGTTGATACCCTCCTAGACAGTATATAACAGTCTGGTTGATCCCCTCCTAGACAGTATATAACAGTCTGGTTGATACCCTCCTAGACAGTATATAACAGTCTGGTTGATCCCTCCTAGACAGTATATAACAGTCTGGTTGATCCCCTCCTAGACAGTATATAACAGTCTGGTTGATCCCCTCCTAGACAGTATATAACAGTCTGGTTGATCCCCCTCCTAGACAGTATATAACAGTCTGGTTGATACCCTCCTAGACAGTATATAACAGTCTGGTTGATACCCTCCTAGACAGTATATAACAGTCTGGTTGATCCCTCCTAGACAGTATATAACAGTCTGGTGGATCCTCCTAGACAGTATATAACAGTCTGGTTGATCCCCTCCTAGACAGTATATAACAGTCTGGTTGATCCCTCCTAGACAGTATATAACAGTCTGTATATAACATCTGGATCCCTCCTAGACAGTATATAACAGTCTGGTTGATCCCCTCCTAGACAGTATATAACAGTCTGGTTGATACCCTCCTAGACAGTATATAACAGTCTGGTTGATCCCCTCCTAGACAGTATATAACAGTCTGGTTGATCCCTCCTAGACAGTATATAACAGTCTGGTTGATCCCTCCTAGACAGTATATAACAGTCTGGTTGATCCCCTCCTAGACAGTATATAACAGTCTGGTTGATCCCCTCCTAGACAGTATATAACAGTCTGGTCCTCCAGACAGTTGACTATTGGTCCTTCCTGTGTGTGTCTCCTGTGTGTGTGTGTGTGTGTGTATGTGTGTGTGTGTGTGTGTGTGTGTGTGTGTGTGTGTGTGTGTGTGTGTGTGTGTGTGTGAATGTGGGCCATGCTTGCAGTCAGAGCTGTGGTTCCTTTCCACCATCTGTCCACTAGAGACAGTATTACACTGTTACCCACACACTGGGATGTTCTCTACAGGATAACACCATGCCATACCACTGGGTTTCGGCAGCACTCTCCTCTCTTTTCCTCCCTCTCTCCTCTCTTTTCCTCTCCTCTCCTCTCCTCTCCTCTCTCCTGTCCTTTCTCACCTCCCCTCTCCTTTTCTCCTCTCCTCTCCTCTCCTCTCCTTTCTCCTGTCCTTTCTCACCTCCCCTCTTCTCCTCTCCTTTTCTCATCTCCTCTCCCTCCTCCCTTTCTCCCTGTCCTTTCTCACCTCCCTCTTCTCCTCTGTAGTTTTCTCATCTCCTCTCCCTCTCCTCTCCTTTCTCCTGTCCTTTCTCACCTCCCTTCTTCTCCTCTCCTCTCCTTTTCTCATTTCCTCTCCTCTCCTCTCCTCCTCTCCTCTCCCCTCCTGTCTCCTCTCCTGTACTCTGGTTTATCCAGGGCTGAATGGACTGAACTCAGTGCTACTGTAAGAGAGGAAGGTTATAGTTTTAGGGCAACATTTCCCTCTAGCAAACTATGAGTAATAGCAGGGCACAACATCAAAGGGAGATGTGTGTCTCCTTGTGTATACTGAAACAAGTGTGGAAAATGTCTCCCTTAGTCTCCAGAGTACAGTTTTAGAGGACAGGAGTGGTATTATATATATCTGTATGGTGTAGTATTATATATGGTGTAGTATTATATATCTGTATGGTGTAGTATTATATATGGTGTAGTATTATATATCTGTATGGTGTAGTATTATATATGGTGTAGTATTATATATGGTGTAGTATTATATATGGTGTAGTATTATATATGGTGTAGTATTATATATGGTGTAGTATTATATATGGTGTAGTATTATATATGGTGTAGTATTATATATCTGTATGGTGTAGTATTATATATGGTGTAGTATTATATATGGTGTAGCATTCTATATCTGTATGGTGTAGTATTATATATGGTGTAGTATTATATATGGTGTAGTATTCTATATCTGTATGGTGTAGTATTAGATATGTTGTAGTATTATATATGGTGTAGTATTATATATGGTGTAGTATTATATATGGTGTAGTATTATATATGGTGTAGTATTATATATGGTGTAGTATTATATATGGTGTAGTATTATATATGGTGTAGTATTATATATCTGTATGGTGTAGTATTATATATGGTATAGTATTATATATCTGTATGGTGTAGTATTATATATGGTGTAGTATTATATATGGTGTGGTATTATATATGGTGTGGTATTATATATGGTGTAGTATTATATATGGTGTAGTATTATATATGGTGTAGTATTATATATGGTGTAGTATTCTATATCTGTATGGTGTAGTATTATATATCTGTATGGTGTAGTATTATATATGGTGTAGTATTATATATGGTGTAGTATTATATATGGTGTGGTATTATATATCTGTATGGTGTAGTATTATATATGGTGTAGTATTATATATGGTGTAGTATTATATATGGTGTGGTATTATATATCTGTATGGTGTAGTATTATATATGGTGTAGTATTATATATCTGTATGGTGTAGTATTATATATCTGTATGGTGTATTATTATATATGGTGTAGTATTATATATGGTGTAGTATTATATATGGTGTAGTATTATATATGGTGTAGTATTATACAAGGCTTGCTCATGCTCTAGGTGTCCTGGGCTTTTAAAGCTATGGACTGTTGTGTCTTGGACCAGGCCTGTTAATGCTCTAGGTGTCCTGGGCTTTGTTAAAGCTATGCTATAACTCGCTGTGGAAAACCACGAAAGACAACCTAGAATCTCTCATTCTCTAATCATTGACGACTGACACCTGTTATAGAGTATTGACTGGATTTTTAATTAATGATTCCTGGTGCAGTGTAAACTGCAGTGATTAGCAGCAGTCTAAACTGCAGTGATTAGCAGCAGTCTAAACTGCAGTGATTAGCAGCAGTCTAAACTGCAGTGATTAGCAGCAGTCTAAACTGCAGTGATTAGCAGCAGTCTAAACTGCAGTGATTGGCAGCAGTCTAAACTGCAGTGATTAGCAGCAGTCTAAACTGCAGTGATTAGCAGCAGTCTAAACTGCAGTGATTAGCAGCAGTCTAAACTGCAGTGATTAGCAGCAGTCTAAACTGCAATGATTAGCAGCAGTCTAAACTGCAGTGATTGGCAGTAGTCTAAACTGCAGTGATTGGCAGTAGTCTAAACTGCAGTGATTAGCAGTAGTCTAAACTGCAGTGATTAGCAGCAGTCTAAACTGCAGTGATTAGCAGTAGTCTAAACTGCAGTGATTAGCAGCAGTCTAAACTGCAGTGATTGGCAGTAGTCTAAACTGCAGTGATTAGCAGTAGTCTAAACTGCAGTGATTAGCAGCAGTCTAAACTGCAGTGATTAGCAGCAGTCTAAACTGCAGTGATTAGCAGCAGTCTAAACTGCAGTGATTAGCAGTAGTCTAAACTGCAGTGATTAGCAGTAGTCTAAACTGCAGTGATTAGCAGCAGTCTAAACTGCAGTGATTGGCAGCAGTCTAAACTGCAGTGATTAGCAGCAGTCTAAACTGTAGTATGATTAGCAGCAGTCTAAACTGCAGTGATTAGCAGCAGTCTAAACTGCAGTGATTAGCAGCAGTCTAAACTGCAGTGATTAGCAGCAGTCTAAACTGCAGTGATTAGCAGCAGTCTAAACTGCAGTGATTGGCAGCAGTCTAAACTGCAGTGATTAGCAGCAGTCTAAACTGCAGTGATTAGCAGCAGTCTAAACTGCAGTGATTAGCAGCAGTCTAAACTGCAGTGATTAGCAGCAGTCTAAACTGCAGTGATAAGCAGCAGTCTAAACTGCAGTGATTGGCAGCAGTCTAAACTGCAGTGATTAGCAGCAGTCTAAACTGCAGTGATTAACAGCAGTCTAAACTGCAGTGATTAGCAGCAGTCTAAACTGCAGTGATTAGCAGCAGTCTAAACTGCAGTGATTAGCAGCAGTCTAAACTGCAGTGATTAGCAGCAGTCTAAACTGCAGTGATTGGCAGCAGTCTAAACTGCAGTGATTAGCAGCATTCTAAACTGCAGTGATTAGCAGCAGTCTAAACTGCAGTGATTAGCAGCAGTCTAAACTGCAGTGATTAGCAGCAGTCTAAACTGCAGTGATTAGCAGCAATCTAAACTGCAGTGATTAGCAGCAGTCTAAACTGCAGTGATTAGCAGCAATCTAAACTGCAGTGATTAGCAGCAGTCTAAACTGCAGTGATTAGCAGCAGTCTAAACTGCAGTGATTAGCAGCAGTCTAAACTGCAGTGATTAGCAGCAGTCTAAACTGCAGTGATTAGCAGCAGTCTAAACTGCAGTGATTAGCAGCAGTCTAAACTGCAGTGATTAGCAGCAGTCTAAACTGCAGTGATTAGCAGCAGTCTAAACTGCAGTGATTAGCAGCAGTCTAAACTGCAGTGATTAGCAGCAGTCTAAACTGCAGTGATTAGCAGCAGTCTAAACTGCAGTGATTAGCAGCAGTCTAAACTGCAGTGATTAGCAGCAGTCTAAACTGCAGTGATTAGCAGCAGTCTAAACTGCAGTGATTAGCAGCAGTCTAAACTGCAGTGATTAGCAGCAATCTAAACTGCAGTGATTAGCAGCAGTCTAAACTGCAGTGATTAGCAGCAGCCTAAACTGCAGTGATTAGCAGCAGTCTAAACTGCAGTGATTAGCAGCAGTCTAAACTGCAGTGATTAGCAGCAGTCTAAACTGCAGTGATTAGCAGCAGTCTAAACTGCAGTGATTAGCAGCAGTCTAAACTGCAGTGATTAGCAGCAGTCTAAACTGCAGTTATTGGCAGCAGTCTAAACTGCAGTGATTATCAGCAGTCTGCTCTGAAACATGAACCCTGGTCAAACGAAACCGATTAGAGGCGTGTTTTTGTTCCCTTCCACTCTAATGTACTGACTGTAACAGAATGAGATGAACTGGCTGTGTGTGTGTGTGTGTGTGTGTGTGTGTGTGTGTGTGTGTGTGTGTGTGTGTGTGTGTGTGTGTGTGTGTGTGTGTGTGTGTGTGTGTGTGTGTGTGTGTTGTATAAGCATGTTAGTAAGTAGTCCCTGTTCAACAGTTTTCACATGGGTGTCAGTGATTCATTGCTCTGTGTTTCTGGTCTGTTGCCAGGGACAATGTGCTGTAGGGGGTTGGTTCTGGTCTGTTGCTAGGGACAATGTGCTGTAGGGGGGTTGGTTCTGGTCTGTTGCTAGGGACAATGTGCTGTAGGGGGTTGGTTCTGGGCTGTTGCTAGGGACAATGTGCTGTAGGGGGGTTGGTTCTGGTCTGTTGCTAGGGACAATGTGCTGTGGGGGGTTGGTTCTGGTCTGTTGCTAGGGGACAATGTGCTGTAGGGGGGTTGTTTCTGGTCTGTTGCTAGGGAAATATGCTGCAGGGAGGGTTCTGGTCTGTTGCTAGGGACAATGTGTTGTAGGGGGTGTTTCTGGTCTGTTGCTAGGGACAATGTGTTGTAGGGGGGGTGTTTCTGGTCTGTTGCTAGGGACAATGTGCTGTAGGGGGTTGGTTCTGGTCTGTTGCTAGGGACAATGTGCTGTAGGGGGGTTGTTTCTGGTCTGTTGCTAGGGAAATATGCTGCAGGGAGGGTTCTGGTCTGTTGCTAGGGACAATGTGCTGTAGGGGGGTTGGTTCTGGGCTGTTGCTAGGGACAATGTGATGTAGGGGGGTTGTTTCTGGTCTGTTGCTAGGGAAATATGCTGCAGGGAGGGTTCTGGTCTGTTGCTAGGGACAATGTGTTGTAGGAGGGGTGTTTCTGGTCTGTTGCTAGGGACAATGTGTTGTGGGGGTGTGTTCAGGACGTAGTTACAGACGGTAGGGGTTGGGGTTAGGCGGTAGGGAGTAGAATGTGGGGGTAGGGGGTAGGGGGTAACGGTAGGGGTAGGGGGTAGTGGTTAGGTGGTAGGGGATAGGGGTTAGGTGGTAGGGGTTAGGTGGTAGGGGGGTAGGGGGTAGGCGGTAGGGGGTAGGCTGTTGACGGTAGACGGTAGGGGTAGGGGGTAGACGGTAGGGGGTAGAAGGTAGACTATAGGCGGTAGGGGTTAGGGGTAGGCGGGAGTAGGTAGGGAGCAGGCGGTAGGGAGTAGAATGTAGGGGGTAGGGGGTAGACGGTAGGGTTAGGTGGTATGGGATAGGGGGTAGACTGTAGGGGTTAGGCGGTAGGGGGTAGACGGTAGGGGGCAGGCGGTGGGGAGTAGAATGTAGGGGGTCAAGGCGGTAGGGGGTAGGCGGCAGGGGGTAGACGGTAGGGGTTAGGTGGTATGGGATAGGGGGTAGACTGTAGGGGTTAGGCGGTCTGTGTCTTATGTTGTATCATGTAGGTGTATATCTCTATTTCCATGCTCTGTGTTCTACACTGTTCTCTGTGTATATAGCTGTGTTTCTGCCCTGTGTGTGTTTGTGTATGTACATATGTGTGTGTTTAGCTGTGTGTGTGTGTGTGTGTGTGTGTGTGTGTGTGTATGTGTGTAGCTGTGTGTATTTGTGTGCTTGCAACTCTCTGACGCTCCCAGAATGCTGATGTGTCACACTGCTGCAGTGTCCCACTTATTAAACTAACCTCTCCTTCCTCTCTCTGTTCATCCCTCCCTCTCATTCCCTTTCATCTCTCTCTCCCTGCTCCCTCGCTCCCCCAGTCTCCACA